>NC_135421.1:11284441-11416941 GCF_051991245.1 Festucalex cinctus
AGTTTAGCCTAGTATATGTACAAGTAACTTAATTTCATACTACTTTCGAAAAGGTTTGGTTATTACTGCTTTATATATTGGTTATTAATCTCTTTAATAACTCTCTGTAAAGACACAAAAACAAAAAAATGTGGTATGAGTCCTTAAGTGAGACCACTAAAGTTGACATTTGTCAAATAGTGCCATATTGTTGAAAAATCCTTTGTGCCATTTTTTTTTTTTTTTTTTTTTACTGTTTATAACATGATAATTAAGTGTTTATAACATGATTATTAACATGCTGATAAATAATTTAGGACTCGTTTGTTAAAGATTTATAAAATAATGCTCACACATTCATTAAAAATAATTAAGTTATTAAGTATGTATGAAAATGATATAGTCTATATTCTATATATTATATATCATATTATAGAGCCTAAAAGAGGTTATAACTAAATGTTTACAAATTTTTATTATGACCTTACTAAGTCTTTATAAACTCTTTATTACATGCTTGTTGAATTATTAATAACTAGTTTATAAAACCTCAACACAGGCAAAATTATGGAGGCTTTATATAGGTTTACAAAATGTGATTATTGCTAAATAAGGCTTTATGCCATTTAGCATGACGATTAATCTTTTGATATACAATTGCTGGACAATTCAGAGCAATTATGAGCAATTTCTAAAACCTTATTAAAGTTTCAAAAATGTTTTTTATACTTTGCATTTTGACCAATTTGTTAACAATTTTAAAGACTACGTTACAGTAACCAGTGGATGATCTTGCAAAATAGTGCGATCATAACTGGATTCCTTATGCCAGTTTAGAAAACAAACGTTCGTTTGAGCTTGCCAAATGGTGAGACTCAAACACATATTGTTGAAAACTGCTGTTAATTTTTTATAACTATTTATTAAACATTCATAAAGTGATTATTAACCATTTAAGCGCCCCCCCTAATGAAGGTTAGCTTATTGTAAGGTGTTATGGCTAAACTTATTTTTCAAAAATGACTTATTCTTGAGCACTTATGTAATGTGTCATAAAGTTAAAATGTGTTTCACGATAACAAAAAGGCGACATTCTTTGGCCCTTTTCAAATCCATGTCAAATGATACTTTCATAGCACAACTTTACGGACTAAATCAAGATGCGGGTGAACTTTTTTCCTTTACGAGCAGCGCGTTTCACCCTTCCAAGAGTAGGCGAGCCATGCACGTGTAACCTCATCCATGGAGTTATTACTGTCACCGTGACATAGAGCATTTAACTCAAACGTTCATCTTTTCTTTGAGACACATTGTGTCAGAAATGAACTTCAACACAACTGGACACAAGGGGATTCAATGTCCACTTGGAAATGCTCAAAAGACGCTTACATCACTCTGCAGTTGCATTACATATAGAACAACATTTTCTCATTAAATGATTAGATTATTATTATCATTATTATTAAATCAGGGTAACTGCAGATTTAAGGACTATTTTGGTCCACAAATTGTTTACAAATATACAAAGTGACTAGTTGATAAGTAGGCCAACTAAGTCCACGATGTGCATACATAAAAGCCTCACTCGCCTACACAACTCAATGATGATTTATATTTTCATCCATACTTATTTGTCAATAAAACAAGGAAATGTTGTTTATTGTGTCTGTGGCTTGAAGACCTTTGAGCAACAGATTTAAAAACTCCTTACCAGAACTAACATAGGCCTTTAATTTGGACTTCTTTGAAAAGCATTCACATAATTTCACACAATTATTTTGAATTTTGTAACATCAGAAAGGGCCCTCATACGAGGCGGCCATGTTAACATTAAAAGTCTGTGCAACATTGCGTCCATTCACACTGCAATTCGCTGGACTGTTAATGAAAAAGCAAACAAGCCACCGCTGCAATTTGCCAAAGGAAAGCTGAGCAATTGGCCTGCTTGTGTACTCTGCAGCATTCCCACCTGACACGCAAGCAACACTTGAGGAAAAAATAATCTTCTGTCCTTTTCCACTCCCGATGCATTTGGATGCCAATGAAAGCAACTATTCTCCTTCATAATGCAAATATGGAGCAGAAAAGATTTTCGATGTGATCAAAACTGTCGGATAGTTTGAATCTTGTTTTTAGGTGACATCACTTTGTAACTTTGTTTTATGAAAACAAAGGTGGGGGGGGGGGGGGGGGGGGGGTCTATTGTCATGAGTCGCCTCATGCATCCCTAAAACATGTTTTAAAGGCATTTTGGTCAAGACAGAAAATAAATAAATAAATAAAGAAAATACACAAAAATTAGGTCAGGATTTAGCCTATGTCAATAATTGAAAAATTTACAAAATTGGCAAAAGTAGATAGTGTGGCATCATCCATTAAAGCTGTGGCCATTTTGCATGAATGTTTATGCAAATTAATCCAAACTGGAACATACTTCATACAGTATAGTACACAGCAGAGTAAATAATCAACACTGTTGGGAGTCATCTTAACTCTCTCAATAGTTATTTAACCTGTAAGTGTTAAATTTATTAACACTTTGCAGTGTTAGCCAGTGTGAATTTATTACTCAGTTTTGTGTTCATTTCACACTGTGAAAAGAGTTGCTTTAACATAACACCAATTCTGATAAAAACTAAACACACTCGGATACGGTGTTAAATTTAACTCTAAGTTTTGAATTAACATTTCGAAATTGCTGTATCGGTGGTGTACCTCCAAAATCGTCACTTTTCAGGTCGATTCAAAATGACATTAACGTTTCATCATCTAAGAAAGCAGGCCATTTTCAACACTACAGATTGCTCAATAATTTGTAATAAATAAATAAATAAATAAATAAATAACAAGCACACATGTGGACTCACCAGTAGTATAGATTTTTGAAAAAATATTAAATTTACGACATTGTGAGCTTCATTGCAACATTGGACTGAGGCTATTTGGAGAAAAAAAATATGGCAAACATTTCATGATAAAAGAGATGCATTACACGATAAAACGGACTTTTGCGTGAGCGTCACACATGAAAGCACTTCAAACCAAAGTTTTCAAGCATATTTTTTCCGATAATGATGGCTCAATTCTAAACTGTACAACTTGTACAAGAGGCTCGGGGCATGAAAGCTTCCACTAAGTTAATATTAGTCCAGACCGTGTAATTGCAAGCATTGTAACTCTTAACCAAATGCTTCTGAACTACAAATATTTACAGTTTGATTACGAGATATACTGTGAATTGTTAATCGTATCACTTCAGAACAGACATTCATCACGACAAAATGAGGGTAAACCATGCAAGTGCTACAATAATCAAATAAATGAGGCTTAGCTGAGGGCACGCTCCCGAGAAATGATCTCAGCAGATGACTAGACGGGTTGCGGCTTCTCTCTAATCACGGCACACTACAACAACCACCGACTCCTACGCTTTTAATGAGCTCATTAAGACAATAAAAAAAAATTGTGATGCGGAGGCGGCGGCGGTCGAATTTGGAATGGAGCGAGCGACGGGGACATCTGCAGCTTCGACTCGTCTTTACTTCTCGCCGACTATGAATTATGCATGCTGCGCCTCCTAATGGAAAACAGATGGACGGCAAAATTCACTTTGACGGTTTGCGCTCGGACAAAGATTGCATGCATCGCACATGACAATTTCGGATGCACATTTACACAACGGCCGAACAAAAGTAAAATTACATACGGTGTAATCTAAATAATTATAATAAAATGACACTGGGTATGGGTGACCTTTAGTTGTGCATAGCTGTTTTTGGATATACAAGATTGGATTTTTTGTTTTATGTGTACATAATCTTCACAGGCCGTTTTGAAAATCCACATACTAATGACGTTAGAATTTGAAAAAAAAAATTGCATTAATGAATTGATTTAAAACTTACATCACTATCAAATATTGGCGGATTTGAGTTATATCTTGCAGACATTATCCAGATAGCACATTTGGCAACAATTTGACATCCCGTTTAACATGTTCAGACACTTATATTTCCATCAAATGTCATTATATCAGATCATGTAGGATCTTATTACATCTTCTTCCTTTAGATCAGGCCAAAAATTTACTCCATTTTAGTTATTATTAAGATCTTAGATTGTTCACAGGTGACAAATATTTTAAGTAAGTTGTGGCGGAGGTCTTTACTTCTTCGGCTTTCGACAGTGGTCTACCAAAAATATGTAGACCCGTAAAAACGATTGAAAATGCCGTAACATGCATGCCAGGCCAGTATTTGGCAATATGTAACATTAATATTTGGCCTATGTCAGTAATGTTGGAGAAGCAAAATGAAATGATGTTGACGTGAGGACGTACAGGAGTTGCCCAGACTAAAAACATGATACATTAATGCCTCATTTTCAAACACCACGAGGACATGTGAATGCTGCAGTGGTTCAAAAAGGTTCATATTGACGGTGTATAAATCCGATCTGAGACTAATCATTGTCAACTAGACCACAAAATGAAAAGCACCTTTTTCTATTACATAAGATTACGGTCTGACTGAATGTATCTATCAAAATATACCTCCAAAGTAATATTGTTATATGATACACTGTGCATAAAACAATGAATAGGTGAGTTTTTCATGACACAAAACAATCAGCAAATACAACTCTATGAACTGCAAATATGTGTAAAGTTCATTGTACGCTACTATAAATGACAAAAATAAAAACATGTTAGCATTAGCTTACCACTTCGCTACACTACTTCTTGCCTTTTCACTCAAGTCTCCTTTTGGATAATAATAATAATAACAACAACAACAACAACAATAATAATAATAATAATAATAATAATAATAATAATAATAATAATAATAATAATAATAATAATAATAATAATAATAATAATAATAATAAAACACTTCGTTAATTTAATACAAGCAAATAAAAAACAACCGTAAACCTTCCCTGTGACAGCCCACTAATAATTGCTGACATTAAAATGCCAAAATATGGCAGACTACTTGACAAAAAGAAGGCAACTGCTTCTATAAACAGCCTGAGGGAATGCAAGCTCGCTTGATTACTGCTCATCTTGCCGTTTCCCCAAATATTTTACGCCTCTAACCGGTAATCAATAGCTAACACATGTAGCTGTGTCGCGAGCAGCGCTGTGCTTGTCATAGCAGGGCAGCCTTGACAGAACGCATCCACATATGTCCATGAGCAGCCTCCATCGTCCTTGTCAAGCATGCAGTGCCGCATTGGAGGAGCGCGTTTTTTTTTTAAATTTAATTTAATTTTTTTTAATAAATAAATAAATAAATATATATATATATATATATATATATATATATATATTCACAAACAAACTACATCATTATCGAATTCAAAATACAGTAGTCTTTATTTAGCATATGCATTATATGGGACCTCTAAAATCAAAAGAACCTGAGGTTTAAAAACACATTTTTAAAAATTGTAATCCCCTATGGAGAAATGTAATTACTAAACTAAAAATTAAAATAAAAATGTCAATCCAAAAGTGCTTTTGAATTATTGGCACTGGCTGCATGTGTTTATTTGGATGGCTTTTTTTTTTTTTTTTTTTTTTGTAGCCTAGCAGAAAGTCAAACGTGATGTCACAATTTAGCTAATTTAAATAACACCACCCCACACTCAGTTACTCCGCCCACGATTTGAAAGCTCGGCCAGGCGAAGTTCAGCCATTTTCAAGTGACACACAGACACTTATTTCAAGTTCGCTGTTGTTGGAAGCAAAGTAGTTGACATAAATAACAAAACAATCGCTGCCTTTAAAACCTACAGTACATTGTTTCAAAGTATTTACAGTCATTTGTACGACGACATTCCACTCGTAAAAAAACAACAACAACACCGGCGAAAGAGTTGTCTTTGATGAGAACAGAGTCGCTAATTAGCCCTACTTACCAGACGCCTCACAGTGAAGCGTCCCGCCATCCTCGCCGTGACACATCCCAATGAGTGCCATCATTACAGCTTCCGCTTCCTCCGCCTCTCAGATGGACAGCGCTTTGCTGGTAATCAGGTGCGCGTTAAAATACACCTTTGAAGAAAAGGCCACAGAATCCTATGGCGACGCGTTCAAGGAAGTCGTTATTGATGCCAGCGAACCCGCTGGGATGACACATTATGAACAAAATGAACTCAGCGTATGAGCAGTACTTTTTTTTTTTCAACTTTGTTAGCGTGCTGTAGGACACGGATGAAGGAAAAAGAGCTGACTCAAGTAATAATGTATGTAATGTGTGTACCAAAAGCCACACTTACGGTATGCCATATTAATGAGCACATTAACAAAGTTGCCAAACTTAAACCTGCAGCTAGCCCGTCATTTGTCAAAGTTTTTTTTTCTTTTTCTTTTTTTTTTTTTTTTTACATACATTTACCAACTCTACAACTAGTCTAAATATCCATAGATTGTCAGTACAATCAAATTATGACTTTTTTTTTAAAGGGGAAGTTAACCCCCCCCCAAAAAAAATCTTGACAATAATATGTTCGATGCAGTCTACTAGTCTAAATGCGGTATTCTGGTTAATATTGCGTTAGTGGAATATGAGTTAAGCAACAAAATCCAAGATTTTGTATTTTTAGTTTTTTCAAATTAATAGCAGAAGGCGGCCATTTTGCCACTTGCTGTCAAGTGAAAATGATATCACAGTTGCTCAGGTCTCAGGTAACAACCAATCACAGCTCAGCTTAAAAAAACGGATGAGCTGTGATTGGTCATTGCCTGAGCCCTGAGCAACGGTGATGTCATCTTCAGTCAACAGCAAGTAGCAAAATGGCCGCCCCTTGAGAGGGATGAAAATGGCTGGATTTAGCTTCATAACTCATATTACACAAATGTAATATTAATTAGAATGTCATGTTTAGACTAGTGAGGTCACATATCTTATTTTTGTCAATAAATGTTTAAAGGAATACAAAAAGTATGAAAAACTAACCAGCTATCCTGTGAAATGGTTAATGTCAACTCTTCCCTGAAAAAAATTGTCAATTTATGTTGAGGGATTATGATTTTATAGCACTTTTTTTTATGAATATTTTTGCATTAAGTACAGTATCAGCCATTTTGGACAGTCATGTGATCATCGTGACGTGCGTAAAACACGCAAATATGACATGGCCGCTAATGACAACAAAGACACTCACGAGGAATCATTGCGCCTCACAGCAGACATCAAATGTGGAATTACTTCTTCAAAAGCAGTACGGCTACCGAGAACTCACCAAAGATTCGTGTACAGCCGAATGCCGGATGAAAGTGGCCGATAACAACTCATATCACAACTCGTCTACAAGTTTAGTGTTACAGAGGCTCAAATTACAAGTCAAGTCATCACTGACATTGTTCACTATGGAAATGTAAGTTGTGGACGGTCCCTAACCTGGATGGTAAACATCCGTGTGACTTTTACTCTGCTAGGCCAGCTACATGTCTGTGCTAAGCACGCTTTAGCTCACATTAGGAGAGGCCAAAACCCCACCGCCCTACCCCTGCACGGAATGATATGAAACCTGACGGACTGAGGATCAGAATTGGCGCAGTAATTGGAATAGAAGACGGTCTTTTTCTTGCCCGTTACTCAGCAAACTCCCATTCAAGTGAACGACGGCAGGGGCAGCTGTCGTTTACGCACCGGATACGTCATGATAATGTTGTTGTACACGGTATGTTTTTAAATTTTGATACTTAATCGGTTTAAAAGAAAATTCAGGGAATAAGATGCCAGAGAGGGCGGCACGGTGATCTAGTGGTTAGCACGTCCGCCTCCCGGTTCTGAGGACTCTGGTTCGAGTCCAGGCTCCGGCCTTCCTGGGTGGAGTTTGCATGTTCTTCCTGTGCCCGCGTGGGTCTTCTCCGGGTACTCCGGTCTCCTCCCACATTCCAAAGACATGCATGGCAGGTTAATTGGGCGCTCCGAATTGTCCCTAGGTGTGCCTGTGAGTGTGGATGGTTGTTCGTCTCTGTGAGCCCTGTGACTGGCTGGCAACCAGTCCAGAGTGTCCCCCGCCTACTGCCCAGAGCCAGCTGAGATAGGCACCAGCACCCCCAGGGACCCTTGTGAGGAATAAGCGGTCAAGAAAATGGATGGATGGAAGATGCCAGAGATATTTGCACTTTTATTCTTTATACACAATGCCTAATCCAATGCTGGAACATAAGTTATTAGTGGTGTGTTCTTTTAAGGTTGACTTCCCCTTTACATGACAGGTTTAAATTTACGTCTCATTTTTTTAAGGATTATTCAACCTGGAAACTCAAATTTAAGACATTTTGTTCAGGATCCAAAGACACCCTGAAGAACAAAAAAAACTCTATTAGCTGCAATTGCACGAGATGAATTCACTTGTGCTTTGAAGAGCGATGCCCACGCGAGGCTAGCTGTCGATGGGAAGCAGGAAATTGGCTTGGGCTAAATTGAGTTGCTCTTGTTATGATGAATGTTGGCCAGCAAATCAGTGGACTCGCGCGGAGACGCTCAATCGCACCTGCTCGCGATACTGTGTAGGTTGATTGCTAAAACGGGATGAACTCGTGCTCGTCTCCGTGGTGACTCCGGCGGCCAATTAGATGCGCGGATCCAGCGTGAGGCGCCGCTTTGAGGCCAGAGTGCGCTTGTTTGTCCAGGGGGGAAGAAGGCGTGGGTGAAAACACAATGTTAGCTTTTGCTGCCAACATTACATATCAATACAAGGCGGCGCTAATAATGCTGTCTTCAGGTATGTCTCCCAACATCAGAAAGAAGAGTGCAAAAGGTTGTTTTATCTGTTATATATCCCACAATTGCCTCAAAGAAGCGCAAACTTGCTAATGTGTGTGTAAACGCGACGTGTGCACACGTTCGGGGCTGTTTACGTCCATCTTTGCTTGTTTATCCTGATGGTCGGCTGCAGCGTTCCCTGCGGAGGTCGCACCCCACACACATCCCCACCCACAACTGACATCATTCCCATCATTTGCCCGAGCACACCAGCAGCCGGCAGGCCTGGGAAGGCGGCTGTGGATGGATGGTGTCATGAAAGAAGACAATTATGAGGCAGAGAGCGAGGTCTCCCTGGGTTACGCTTTTAGTCAGATTATTTGTTTTGTGTACTATTTGAAGTTGAAAAGCCCCAAGCTTGTTCTTGCTGTTTTTTCCCCTCCTTTAGCCCTGCTTGTGTGCATTCTTGTGATGATGTTTTTGTTGCCGAGAATACAGTTTTTTTGATGATCTAATTGGCCATTATTGGATGTTTTGAGGCGCTAACATAGGTATATGCATTACGTCGAGTGAACCAGATACAAAGCCCGTCTATAGCCTTCAGCTAACTGGAAAAAATATACTCAACAAATAGCGATGAGACACATTAACAGTTATACCCCCGTACTACTTTTCATGTAATAGAATATATAGCACAAAGATTGGACCTGTTAACATGTTAGTTAAATATTAATAAAATAATAATAATAATAATAATAATAATAATAATAATAATAATAAGGACAAATTGAAATGATCATAACATTAAATGTTTTAAAATTTAACAAAATAAAATTTAACAAAATAAAAGGAAAATAAAATTGCTTTATAAAAAAATGCTAACTAAATGAAACTACATTTTATGGTTATAAAAGTAATCAAAAGTAACTATAATTATAATGAAAATGTCCTTCGTAGTTGTTTACTTTAGTCACACAATTCTTTGTGTGAATTTATGACTTATTTTTTGAAAAATACTCCATATAGGAAAAACTAAAACTAATGCTAAAACTTATAAGAACTAAACAAGAACAAAACATTCTGAAAAAAAAATAAAACTAACAATCCCCTAACTAACTAAATTTAAACGAATCATACAAAATAAAAACTAACTATTATGAAAACTCCAAAACTATTACTCTGTTTCCATGTTATGGTTCAAATATGTAAATATGTACAAGGGCTCCTCTGTTTATAATGGAATTCATATGCTACGGTGGTGGCGTAACCTGAATTTGTATGTAAGTCGCTAACACAGTGATACAGTCATGATGACAATACATATTTTTAAAATGAAAAACACTTATATAGGCCATAAATGTAAAACAATCAAATGAAAAAACAGTAAATATGGCGGCAAATTAGCGTGATACCTTAACTTGAGAACCTCCTGTATAGCTAACAGTAAGAATACAGATTTCAACATTTTTGGGGACTATGTGGGAAATTAGCAATCAATCAATAATAACTTATCTCTGAAAGTTCTGCACCCGATCCAATGCTTGTGTAGTATTGAGCAGAATAAAAGTCTTCCCACACTGCGCTGTAATGATGAAACAATGTGCAGCATTGCGTGGCTACATGCAAGGTGGGCCCCAGTTGGAAAATGTCCACTTTGAACATCATTGCACTCACTGGGACTACAGATGGCTCGTTGAATAGGAGGGGTGATGACGGCATGATTGTGAATGACAACAGCAAGCAATTTTAGCAGAGTTGGACATTAAACGAAATGGACAAAATGGAAGGAATAATAATAATTAATGCATTGTCCCAGGATCATCTACTTTGGGACACAATGCAAATGATATACTGTATGGTACATAGTAAAGAAGGCCCAGCGATGGATGGAGATCTCGACCACATTAGGGTTGGTTGAAAGTGGTAGAAACATGTAATTGTAGTATTTTCAACAGCATAAATGTTATCTTAAAGTAAATAACAACATAGCTACAAATATTTGACTTGTATCTTTCCTCATCCTTCTCTCCAGTGGGAAAAGGCACCAGGCTCCTACCTGTTCGGAAGCATAGCAACGAGTGCCAAATATGGACACGCTTTGAATGAGATGCCATTGCCTTTGCAATGTCCTGCATCGTGTATTTGCAAGCACAAAACCCAAGTAATACTTGTTACCTACCTGGAAGCCTCAATCTCTGTGTGACGCTCTCTCTGTCTGACATGTCCCGTCTCTGTAGCATAATGAACAAAGACTTTTTGTTAGAAACTAAACATGGTCTCTGCAGGGTGTTTGCCTTGTGTGTTTCTCATACAAAGCAAGTGTTGAGTATGTGTTTATGCATATGCCTTGTGGCATGCTTCAGGCCATGGGCTGTAACACTGGATGCAACCAAGCACGTGCGCGGGCTCCATTAGGGCAGGTTTGTTGTGATAATCATAATGGTGTACCAATCATAGTTACATATGCGCAAATTAGTAACTGTTCACAACGGTGACGTGGAACTTATAGGCCATATATTGTACATGTACATATAGTAGTGTTGTGTCGGTCACGACCGATTCGTTCTTTAGAACGAATCTTTTCAGTGAGCGTGAGTGAACGGGTCACTTCTTGAAGTGATTCGTTCTTCTCTCAGTTCATTTGAGAGCAACCACGCTCATGCCGTCAGTCTTTGCGAACGACCAATCAGAAGCTAGCGTCAGACGTGGGCGGGATTTTACTACACGTGCAGCCTCGTTATTGGTGTTCAGGAACGAGTCACTGGGGAACTTCCCGTTCGCGAGACGTGAGCGGATCAGTAAGTGAACGAGTCAGTGGGTGAACGTGTTGCCACTTCCGGTTCAGAAACGAACGATTCTGTGAATGAATGTTGCGGCTGTTGCCATTTCCCGTTTGCGAACGAGTCAGTGAGTGAACGTGCTACCTTACCAGTTCAGTGAGTGAGTGATTGTAGTCTTGCCCAGTTGCCACGAGTGATTCACGATTTGCCAAGGAAGGAAATACTCACAGAAACGCCACTACTTCCGTGCTGGCGGGGACAAGCTTTCATTATCATGTTTCTCTAAGCTAACGGCTAAAAACATAATAAAACAAAAATCATTAAAAAATAAATAGATAAATAAAAATAGAACAATTCGGTGAACGAATCTTTTGAACGGTTCTTTTAAATGAACTGATTCTAGTGATTCAGTTCACCGAAAATAACTGTAATGCCCATCACTAACATATAGTTGATACGGACCAGTGTAATTTGCTAATATTTGAAATTTAAGAAAATACACAAAATATTTACAACAACGGCGGTGGTCGAGTGGTTAGCACGTCCGCCGCCCAGTGCAGAGGACACAAGATCGAGTCCAAGCTTCGGCCTTCCTGGGAGGAGTTTGCATGTTGTCCCCGTGCCTGCGTGGGTCTTCTCTGGGTCTCCTCCCACATTCCAGACATGTGTGGCAGGTTAATTGGGCATTCCGAATTGTCCCTAGGTGTGATTGTGAGTGTGGATGGTTGTCTCCGTGTTCCCTGCGATTGCAACCAGTTTTGGGTGTACCCCGCCTACTGCATGAAGCCAGCTGGAATAGGCTCCAGCACCCCTACGACTCTTGAGAGGAGCAAGCGGTTAAGAAAAGGGATGGATGGATGGATGTTGTGCAATGCTGCAAATTTTGGTATCGATCCAATACCAAGTAAATACATGGCCAGTTTCGCTGATACCAACATTGATACTTTTTAAAATTATGGTATATTTTTTTAATTAACGTAGCTGTATCATCGAATTTATTATTCACAAACAATTTTCAACCTGTAAGTGTTTTTGTTACTTCCTTTTTAAACAAAGGACAAAATTAGGACAAAGTTTATTGATAAATAGAAAATATTTTGTTTTTCCCCCAGAAACATTACAACCATAATAAAACATGTTTTTTACTTTCTTAAACAAAGTACATAAAGTGATCATAGGAGAAGAAATTTAACCAAATACTTCCTGTTCAGAAACTACAAATACAACAAATAAAAAAATTCTGCCCTTATCACTTCTTTTTCAACCTAAATAAACAACATGTTAAAGACTATGATGTAACAGCATACCAAAAAAAAAAAAAAAAATCGTCTTTCTTTAAATTGTGGTATATTACAATATGTAATGTGAAAATGGGTTAGAATAAACTATCATCAAGAAGAAGATGACAGCTTTCACAAGAACGCTAATTGGCGTTAAATACGCTAACACCAAAAAAATCATTTATCCCTCGGGATGCAAAAACCACTGGATTAAAATAGCTGATAAATAATGATACAATCACAAATTGATCATAACAACTAAAATGGCCACTAACAGGAGAAATAAGTGAATAAATCTGTGAATCGTGGGAACAAATTGCGAATTTGCTGCAGTGTGGTGGAGTTGAACGAAATGTGGTTCCTTCCTGCCTAATCAGCTCAACCCTGCAATTACCCCCCGCACTCTGTAATCTGTTCTCCAGCTCATCCCAAAGTCATTTACGTGAAGCCTCCGTTCGCTAAATGAAGAAATATAACGGGTGAGCGTCCGACCTGGTCTCATTGAAATTTCCTTGGGCATCATTCTTCCTCATGGCTAACTACACAACGCACCCCCTTGAGCCAAAATGGACGTCAGCGGTCATGGCAATCCGTCATAATAATCGGACTGGGTTAATGGCGACCGAGAGCTTGAGCTACCTGTGGCCATCTTTGAACGTAATTGCACTAAAAGCATATTCACAATCAGGATTTCGCCACCACCTTCAACCCCCCTCGACTAATAATGGAACATCCTGTACTTCACATGAGCGCACACGAATTTGTAAATAATTACTATCACATGGAGGAAAATAATAGGCGGACCCAATTGAAATTCAGTGGCTGGAGGCGATGTGGTAATCATGGACGGGGAGCAGGACGGGGAGGGAGGAGTGGGGGTGTATATGGAAAGAGAAGAAGGTAATCCCATTGCAGACAAAGAGTTAGGAGTGAATAATGAGCAACTTTGCACACAGTACTTATGTGTGACACCATTTGTCAGTAACCAACTGCGCTTTCTTGCTTTTTTTTTTTTTTGTTCAAAATGAACTCAATCATACGACATTCTGCCTACACACTGGGCTAGGCTTTGCGTTCAACGTGAGAAAACCTCACGGCCGGGTGATTGATTGAATGCGTTATCCTCTTATTAGCACAACAGCCCATTATCAATGTGCCTGGCTTGTAACGCAATAAAGACAGGCTAGCTTGCTGCTAAGTAGGATTTCAGTGACTGCTACCAGGTTCCATCACTCTCAAATGAGCGCCACAAATCACTTCAGCGGGATGCCGATAACCAGTAATGCGAACATCAGCATATGAAAATACACTGTCATGTTCTGAAGGTTGGATCCCAAAGCGCATAGACAAATAAGATTTTAACTATTTATTCACATCGAGAGGTGTAGAACAAATTTGATTAGACGAGGAACAAAGAGAGTTGCACAGAGGGACAGAAAGCAATAATCCGGTAAACACACACACTTCTCAGACTGCTACCACAGACAGTGAATTGATCTGATTGGTTGTGACTAAGTAAAGGATTAAAGATTGACATCACAAAGCTCATGACATCACATAGCATAAATCCAGTTGAAACATCACATAGCGTTTTTACAGTTGAAACCAGATGATGGTTACATGATGGTTACATCAGTTCCAAACAGATACTTGACCTCACAGTCACGAACCCAAACTTAACAGGTCATGAACTCAAACTTAACCTTGGCGTGACCCCAGACATGACATACACGATGTACGGCGAGAGGAAAAGTGATTGTTAAGCCTTGCACGCATGATTTTGACCATGAATGTGAGAGACACCACACAATACGAAGACAAAAATCATGCGAGCATGTGTGCTCTTACAGTGGATGGTGTACTGTACACATAAAAATATCTCCAACAATTGCAGTCTCCTCCCCCATACCAGATGTAGTACCAAGACTGAACCGGGAGAGGCAGCATGGTGACAGCAAATACAAAGAAGAAGAAGAACTACCAATCTACTAGGCCAAATGTTTGCAATGCTGCCTTGTTTTAGGTACAGTATATTTTTTTCAAGAGAAAGCTACAAATGTTTTGCAAACTACAGTATAACAACATTGACTAGCAGATTGCAATCAATAGCAGTGTAGCCTTCGGACCAACATGTCAACCAATCTTGTTATCTATTGATCATAACTTAAAAGCTCATAACTTAAAAATATGTCTCAATTTTAAGACGTATACATTATTTTCCTTGCCAATTTTGTTAATTTTTCTCCCATTTTGTTAGATTAATTTACTTCCTATGTTAAGATCTTGAAATACTCTCAACTTTTTAAAATTAGCAATTTAAAACCAATGGTAAGTCATGATTATGATCACAATTTTATTTAGTACATCCAAGCATGCTCTCCCCTTAGTGAATGGTTGCCAGTCCGTGAAAATGTATTTGTTTGAACCGGCTCGTGGCGCAAAAAAAAGGTTGGGGACCACCGGCTTAGAGGGCCTCTTGTGCCTTAACTGAACCGGTGGGTCAGGAACCAAAAGTAGGACAAAAATAAAGTAGGTAAACCAAGGTTATGACGGTACACAGTAAATTTACTAATAATTTACTCTAAAAAGACTACATTTGGTCCCAGTCTAAACTGAGTAAAATCTACACTTAGATGAAAGTAAAATATTCCAAATAAAGTTTACTCTAATAATTAATAATAATAATTATAATTGTACTCTCTTCCTGTATTTACTGTAATTACAACTTTACTACTGTGTTATTACACATGTTACACATGTTACATAACTGTACCCGTATTTGGCTATCATTATCATTTTAATGGGTAGTTTTTAACAAAAGTCAATGAAAATTTGTTGAAAATGATGTTGAGGGCTGGATCTGGTTTGCAGAACTTTAGTTAGAAATCTGCACTTTAGAGACATCTGATAATCAGGCAGTTGGCAACTTTGATCAAAATGTGTGAATGGGGTTCAAAATTGGCCTGATCCTCAGTATGTTTTTACTGGCATTAGATGGCCAACTGCTGCGTCCTCATGGCAACATTTGACGTCTTGTTGTACGAGTGCTAGCGATGTAAACAAGACAGCAAGGGTAGCAAGTTGGGTCTACATGTGTGATTATTATTTGTGTATGCTTGGGAACATGCCTGTGCACCTGCGCTCGCAAATGATGTTTTGTTGTGCACTTTGTTCTCTGTCCCGCCAGAAAATAATTACAGCAACGGGGGAAAGACGGCATTTAAAAAAAAGAGCTTCAGAGGACGTCAGAGAGGGTAGCAGCAGCAGTAGAAAGACAGCAAGATGGCAATTACATCGCCTCATATTGGACGTCCGTCAAAACACTTCTTATGTTAATAAATGTTGCATTTTTACATCTTGTTCCGGAATAGCGGAGGAAAAAAAAAAAAGTCTCGTTATTGCGCGAGGAGCTGAAAAAGCAAGACGAGTCGGGTGGAGACAATGCTGCCTCTTTTATAAAGATTTATGACACGCATGCCCACAGACAACACCCCCTCCTTGCTTCACTCAATGCTACCATTTACATATCGTACGCTCAGACATGCACGCACACTCATTAGGAGTGGAGGTGCGCGGTCTGCGCGAGATGACACCGGATGATACGCACCTCCTTGACAGCAGATCTGAGAGAGATCCCCGTGTAAGAACAGCAATGAAGGCTCCTAATATCTTTGATAGTGTCGTTATGCTAATGATAGGGCCCCGATGTAAAATTCATGAAGTGTATTAAGTGTTGAGATACTTACAGTATGGCGGTTCTGAGCAGACATTACGCGTTTACCCTAATTGTTTTTCGACAGTTAAGTGCGGCTAAATGACTTTCATGCTTTAGCGTCTGAATGCTGTCATGGGTTAGCATTGTTTTTATTTACTTTGCTGCTAGTTGCTTCTTGCAGCCGTTTCTGGAGTAGCGAATCAGCATTTGTTTTAACATTAAAACGTATTAGAGTAGTTGGCTGCTTCATCAAAAAAAGTACAAAGACGTTTATCCCTCTATTGTCTAGTCTGCTAGTTCAATAAATATTCACCCCTACAGCACAATCAACAGACAATCTGGTATACAGTCCATATTTCTGGTTTGTGACGCTGTTGCCGTAGCTATACAGTAGACTAGAGCAGGCTCATATGTCTATGTGGCGGCCATGTTGGCAGGAACGGCTGTTGTCGGTACCAGATGTGATCGGGCTGCCAGATTGTATCGGGTCGTTTACAATTGTTCAAAATAACAAAATTTATGGACTAAAATTGTAAAAACGTAAATAAACCTAAAAATATAAAAGCACAATACTTTAAGAATGAAAAAAAAAAAAAAGATTGAAGCGCCTTCGCGCTTGCCGGTGACATCAGTACAGCGGCGCTAACGAAGTTAGCTTCAGTTTGGTTTCTTTTTTAGCTGTTCACAAATCAATCACAAGAACAAAAAACAGTCTTAATGATAATAGGAACACATTAACAATCCAAACCGACAATATTTGTTACATCTGAGACAATTATTTTGTATATTTATCATTTATTCAATCTATTTTATTATTTAGTCAATATATTTTGCGATTATATTGTTAAGTTTACTTAAGTTTTTACAATTGCAATCCATATGTTTTGTTATTTAAATGACATTTTTAATATTTTCTTTCCAATGTTTGACGTCAACTGGATCATTTCCAGCCAATCCTGTAGCGGGACGTGTTCGTTAGGCGACCCCCGATACCATCTGGGAGCCTGATCACATCTCGGACCGACACCGTCCCATCAAAGGTAATGGAAAGCATGGACATTAGCGTAGCATGGCTTTAGGGACACAGCTCAAAAGGAGTGTGTTGTATCTTCTAATTCAGATTTATGACTGATTACCAGAGCGAGTTATCATCATGTAGTACTATACACATCTCTCAACCGTGCTATTTTTGGTACAGTATGCTCTAAAAACAGTTGGGTCAAAAATAACCTAATTATGGGTCAAAAATGGACTGATCCTCTACTTGGGTCTATTTGAACCCAACAAGCCCTCCAACAATTACGACCATGCTGGTCGTTTTACCATGCACCAAAATACGACCAATGTTAAAGAGCGGCAAAATACAAAACTGAGACACGAACCTGGATCGTCTGGTCAGGAGACTAAAGTCTATATTACTGAACAATCCAGTAATGATATTAGTGTTCATTTTTAGTGTTGACATGTACAATATGTCAATTCACCGTCACGGACTAATAGTTGGGGTTAGGATGAGGCTTTCAGTGAGGTTGTACAGTACACGTTACATCTTTACATGGGATACTAATGGTGGAGATTAGGCTGTGATGTTGTAGACCATGTTACAAAACATGAAGTCAACACTAATATATTTACTGGCCAAGTAGCTCAGTCAGATAGGCACTTGACTTCTGACCAGACGGACTGGATTCAAGTCTTGCTTTGATATTGTTTCAATATTTAACATAGCCGTTAGAGTTCGCTAAACTAAAATACGTAACACTTGGTCGTAATTTGGTACATTTTCAAAATGACATATGCGGTCATTTGACCGAACATTGAGTCAAGAAATTGGTCTTTTGGTGTAAAACAACTCATAGCTATTGGTCAAAGTCAAATCCTTTACCTGGGTCAAAAAATTGGGTCATTTTGTATGAAACAACCCAAAAAGTTGGCTCAAATTGACCCAGAAAGTGGATCGGTCCTTTTTTTTTTTTTTTTTTTTTTAAATCCACAATTGGGTTACTTTTGACTAGTGATGCACGATAATATCGGTGGCCGATAATTACCGGCACTTATCGACCATTTTGACGTCAAACAGATAAACCAGATAATAGAGAAATCTGCCGATAATTATCGGCAATCTGATTTCATACAGATAAACCAGATAATAAAGAAATCCATCAATAATTATAGCCATGCAACATTTGTCCATCTGTTGTGTTTGTGGCTCATATCAATAAAATTCAGCTTCATGGTGCTTTACATACAATGAAACATTGTGCAAAGTTTATACAATGTTTCAATGTATTTATTAGACTTATAGTAGCACTTGAAAGCATATTTGTATACAAATTAATTTTGCAAACAATTATCGGCTTACTTATCGGTTATCAACACCTCTATCGGCACCTCTAAATTATTGGTTTATCTGTATCGGTTGAAAATAGCATTATCGTGCATCCCTACTTTTGACCCAAATGTTTTTAGAGTATATACTTTTGTTGTCAAGCCCTTTTCCAGAGGTGACAAAAGGAAGCACACTCGAGCAATCTTCCAATCATTACAAATGAATGTCCTGTAACTGACTGATAATTGCTGAACCCATTTGAACATGTTTGCCAAAACAAAACAGCAGCACCGACCAAAGAATGTAACTCTGAAATAATATCTATAAATATTCCAGTCTTAATTTGTCATACCTTCAAACCCCAAAATACGAAAATGTGATTCCCCTGCTGAACATCTAAGCAGAGGGAAATGCAAAACAAATCAGGCAGGGGGTCCCGCAGTGGAAACCTCGTCCATCCTGTCACTTCAAAAAGTTTCCATATCAAGCTGTCCATCATCGACTGTTATGAGTTTGGACTCTGTGCCGCTATAGTGTGGGCATTCACACTTGCTGTGTGTGTAAAATCTCCAAGGAATGTCTCTCAAGCACGTTTTCATTTGTCAGGAGGAGGTCCGGGTCCATTGGAGATGGCACAGCTAAGCGGGACTGTCAGCCAATCAGGAGGCTTTTTGATTTGTCTTGAAATTGGTGCTCAGTTCAGATTAACCTGCGCTCCGACGCAGGTGTGGGAATGCGGCGTGATTAGACGGCTGGCGGATGCTCGCACATCTGGGGAACAATTAGCCCGGAAGTGAACTCAAGTGACAGTGTTGTCAGATTTGACGTGTTTAAATTTAGAGCGGCAGATGTCGCACGGGTCAAAGAGGAGCGTCGCAGAGGAGGGCGGCTTCTCTGATTAAGCCGCTGTCATTGCAAATGAGCTTTTAAACAAACTGGAACAAATGTAAATGTGTAATTAGCGCGGTCGGTATGCGCGTTAAAGGAAAGTCTGATGTCTGTCAAGTGCAATGATTACGATTCATTTGAACAACAATATTACTGTCTATTTGGAAATATTCACTGTTTCCCAACTGCTATTTTACAGAATCGTATTGCATCCAATTGAAAATAAATAAATAAATAAATAAATAAATAAATACATACTGACTAATTATTGGGGAGGCTTTATTTTATGGGAGGTTTTTTTTGGGGTCTGTTTTATGGAATATTTTTTTCTGCCATTAAAAAAATAAGATGAAAAACAGAAGCTGATGCTTTGTTGTTGTATTTATAATAATAATAATAATAATAATAATAATAATAATAATAATAATAATAATAATAATAATAACGATTATTATTATTATTATTATTATTATTATTATTATTATTATTATTATTATTATTATTATTGCTATTATTATTATTATTATTATTATTATTATTATTATTGCTACTATTATTATTATTATTATTATTATTACAAATGTTTCCTCCGTGTTTTTCATAATGATTCTCCCCTGTTTTCCTGATTTTTTATTTTTTCGTGTTTTTCAGAATATTTGTTTTCTGTGTTTTGGATTTTGTTTTTTGTGTTTTACAGAATTTTTTATTGACAGAAAAAATATTTAAAGAAAACCCACTGAAACCATATTACAAAAACAGAAATAAATTATTTCATTAACAATGTATATTTAAAAAAATATATATATATTTAAAAAAAACAGTCACCCCCTCCAAAAAAAAGTCAGAAAACCATTTTGTTTTCCAAGTGAATGCAATACACTTCCGTACTATTGAACCAAAGAACATAACATATTTGTATTTTAGATTAGAAAAAAAAAATAAAAAAATCTCACAGCACACTTCCGAACAAAAATGTCACACAAGTGAATACAGTTTAATTGTCAGTGGAAAAGATTGAATTGTTCTGCCACTATAGTCACAATACATCACTCACACAGTCAGTTGACGATATATACATTATTTTCAGTAAATAAATGGTAAAAGGGTCTCACTTGTATATCACTACAACACACAGCAGTAAGCACCTACATGTTTCCTCATCAATAGCAAATTGACCTACTGTAACCTTCTCGAGAGGTAATCTTAAAAACAAAGGTAGTTCTGGAACACATTTACTGTGGTTTTGCAAGGCCCTAAATGCGTTATACTGTTCCTAAAATAATAGCAGAAAACTTTATAGTGTTTTTGTTGTGTGCGGTGATTCAAAGGCTACTATATGAATATTGGCTTGTCTACTATCAAAGCTGTTGTCTGAATATTTTAGCCGCTGAGAGTGGACACAGAGAATTAGCAATGATGATGTGACAAGGATGTCTGTCAATTGGATGTTTGATGCCAGCTCACAGCGAATTAGAGGCGGCTAGCTGCGGAAAATAAACAGCCTTTGAAGCGCATTATTATGTGACATGCTGCATTCACTGGTGGAAGTGGTGAATTAATGAGACAGTAACAAAAAAAAATCTTCCTATTTCCCTTTAGGCAGATCCAAAACTTCGACACAAAGAATTAGCATATGTGACTGAGATGCTACACATCTGGGCCAGCATTTTTTTTTTTTTTTTTTTTTCCGTGAGCTCAACTTTCACACTTTAAAGCAAAAGCTGCCAAATAAACATTTGGATTCATGCAAAAACAAAATGACTACTTTACACTTTCAATGTAGATGTCGTGTCGCTAACACAGTTTAATCTGTGTGGTCCATTTTTTTGTTTTAGTTATTGTTGGTTTTGTGTCTTACAGTCAAACCAGGAATGGGCATAACAGTCAGTTCCTATTAATTGATTTTTATTAATTAAATGATTATAATTGATTATACTTTGCTTAAAAAAGACCTCATTCAAAGAAAGTTGAGACTTCTTTTATAGCACATGGGTAATATCATTCTTCCATCCATCCATTTTCTGAACCGCTTGCTCCTCACTAGGGTCGCGGGGGTGCTGGAGCCTATCCCAGCTGGCTTCAGGCAGTAGGCGGGGTACACCCTGTACTGGTTGCCAGCCAATTGGAGGGCACACAGAGACGAACAACCATCCACACGCACAAGCACACAATTCGGAGCGCCCAATTAACCTGCCATGCATGTCTTTGGAATGTGGGAGGAGACTGGAGCACATGGAGAAGACCCACGCATGCACGGGGAGAACATGCAAACTCCATCCGACGTCTTCATTCGTCATTAGATTGTAAAAAATTCTAAAAAAAAAAAAGAAGAAAAAATAGACATTCACATCATTTTTAAAGCTCAACATCGTCATGATGTCCTCAACTGGTTGGTTTTCCTCGGTTATCATTGGACAGCAGCAATGTTATTTGATTCTCACAATGTCTTTAACGCTGTCCGCGACCAGTCCAATGTGCAACCAAGCTCATACGGAACCCGAATGAAGATGGATGGATGGATGGATGGATGGAAAATTCTCTGGTATATGCTTTTTATTTATGGTACCCAGAAAACTCGTGAGCCGGCCCGTGACGTTTGTAATGTGAGCCCGAGGGGACTACTTCAGATGAATGAAAAAATGTATAATAATCTGCTTACTTCTTACACCAATACTAAATCAGAATACTGTGTTTCAGCTAGTGGGGGCCACATAGAACATCTAATTTAAAAAAAAAAAAAACTTTGGCTGATGACGTATCCCGAGGGTTGCCAACTTTCTCATCCCGAAATAAATGACCGGTGCACGGCACGGTGTCATGGTGGTGCGAGCATGATGTGTGAAATCAGTGTATATTCTGATTAGATTCGAAATGCACAAAGTCTGTACATTCCCTTTAATCCTTACTACAGGCCATCATTATGTAACCTCATACAAAACCTCAAAGAAACCACAATTTGCCTCTTTACCTAAAAAAACAGGTGCAAAAAAAAAAAAAAAATGAATGAGGAGCGATCCATGGAGACTTTTCTTTCTTTTCTTTCTTACAGGTTTATCCATTCTCTCTTCCTAACCAACCGGACAACACTACATATTATTATTATTATTATTATTATTATTATTATTATTATTATATTCTAGCCACTTACACAGTATAAGCCGCTACAACAAATGCACGTTACGATGTCTGATGCCTGTGATTGGCTGACAGGTGCCGTGCTCGAGACATTGCCGTTTAGCTGATCGAGGACCTGTATAGTGCGGTTTGCTGTGTTAAGCGCTGATTGCGAAACTTGCCAGTAAGCTAAATTCTCGCAGTATTTGTTCATAAATAGCACGAGAATACATCTTGTATTGCTCCCGCTGATACGTTCGCAGCCGACGTATTAAGATCGGCGTTTAGACTGCGACATGAAGCTGTGACGAAACCAGGAAGTGCCTCTCTCTCTCTCTCTCTCTCTCTCTCTCTCTCTCTCTCTCTCTAGTTGCCTCTCTTACCTTGCAAGATCTCCACATAACATCACACCCAATGACTCATTTTATTGGCTACTTGTCAACCTATGGGAGTAGCCGTGGTCCAAAAATGGCAAAGATGCCATTTGCTCAATTTCGTGCAAGAATTGAGAATTATTTTACGGGACTTTTGAGGTCCCGTACGGGACATAACAATTTTGCCCAAAATAAGGGGCGTCCCGGCGAATATGGGACAGTTGGCAACCCTATCCCATACATTATTTCGCCACAATTGAAAGAAGTCTATTTTGTCTTTTCTCTTGCCGCCACGACCCCTTTCGGAACTGAACCACAATGTACTTACAGGGTTGTTTGCCATATGACAGCAACACATTTGCAATGCCATAAGGGACCCTATTTCCCTGGTAGTAGGTACTTATCTTAGCCTAGCTTAGCATAAGAACCTAAAACATAAAACTGGGCTTTCACTCCACTTCTTGTTTTTGTAAATGGCTCCCGTCTGGTGTAGTACACTACAATTCACTATCAGTTTGACCTAGAGGGTGTGCGGCCACACCTGTACGCCATTTCACTCCCACGGTTCCCACCGTGGAAAGCGTCTGAGTGACAGCTGCACTTCAAAGGCTCTCGTCTGTCATGTCCATCTAAAGCGGCCAAGAGAGCAAGAGAGAGAGAGAGAGAGCGAGAGAGAGAGAAAGGGAGAGGGAGAATAAGTTGTGTTCACAGGGGCCAATTTGGGATGATTGGCCTTGAAACGCAAGCTTCCCTGTGTTCCTTTCAAGTGACCCATAGCCCGCCAGTGTAGTGTAAAATTATCCCGGCCATGTTTGTGTTGTGTCAGATGTGGTGACTGCCAGAAACTCCTCGTAATTGTCTAAGTGCTCCGGCGTGTCAGAGCTGTCCGTCACTCCTCCCAAACTTCAGCTTCTCAAAATATTTTTACTGAATGGCGGCGGACAAACTACTTTCACTGATGGAGTTGTCACTTTGGTGCTTTTGCGAGGAAAAATATTTTAGCTCGGTGAGAACACACACACACAGACACAAAGCGACTGACATGTGTTCCCGCTTTTTGGGAGAAGGCAAAATGAGAACGGCGTACTTGTTCGCTCTTTTTGTTCTTTGATACTTTTACAAATTCAAGACTATGAGCTTTTCTTGTCACATCTCATTGAAGTCGATGTTAACCTGAATGTGACACTGCGAAAATACATTCCTCGCTAAGTCTGCTCTTTAAGATCGGACACGCATACGCGTTTTCTCTCATGTGTGCACTTAAAATGGAAACTATTGAGTGAGGATCATGAAAAGAGCGAGTGTGAAGTTTCATTCGATTTGGGAAGACGGTTAGCATCAAGCTATCGCACACACACAAAAGAGGCACACAAAATGGTTGTACACAAGAATCACAGTTTAAAAGGAGAGTAGAGCAAAAATGATAGAAGTCAGATATGTTTGATAGGTCTTAAGAACAGTTTTGAACATTCTTGAAGGTTTTAGTTAATAAAATGCAGATTGTTTAATGTAACAATAGCACAGACACTTAAAGTGTAGTATTAGTACCACTGGTGGTACGTGGGCTCCCCCTAGTGGTATGAGATATAATCACTGAATTCAATGTTCAAACTATATATAATGTTGTGGCATGAACTTTTTATTTATTTATTTTTTCATTTTTAATATCCAGCACAGCACTTTGGGTAGTCGATGTAAAGTGAAAATGAAAACAGAAACGAGTGTTACAAACTAAATTTGAACAAAAAATAAAATCGCAAAGTATATGAAATTAGGCTTCAAAATAGTGAAAAATGTAGACATTCTTTCAGCTCTCAGGCACTGTGGGAATGTCTGCTGAATTTAGTGAGAACATCCACCGTTGAGCTTTCAACTGTGTACCAAATACATTCATAAATGTGGCATATGCCTTATATGTTTGAGCCACCAAAATATGGCCACTTACTGCCTCCGGTGGCTGGAATGTGTTCCACAGTCATAGTGGGGCTTTTCCACAGCAGAACATCGCTTTTGTTCAGTTGCTGGCTTCCCCCAAATTATCGGAGCTTCATTTACAGTATTTTTTTTTCCCTGTACACTGGTTTGTACACGAACATTACCAATTCCACCCCTTCAAATTTTATTTTACGCTTAGTTTACACGTGGTGCTCTCATCAGAGCTACAATCAGTGAGAATGTACATGCAATTTCAGGCCTATTATTTGGGATCCTTGTAAAACAGACCCTAAGAGTTAAAATGCAAGTGAACCAACAGAATTTCAAAATTTATACAACCGAGTAGGAGCTGACAATTGCTCCTAGTTCTGCGTTCATTCAAATATAAGATGTCATTTTCTCTAGGGAATGTATGTTTGTACTGTAACATATCACGCAAAATAGCTCAAAGCAAGCTAGCGACGACGTTTCACATCCAAAATTATCAATGGTCAAATTCAATGTATAATATTTACAAGTACTGTCGAGGTCATTTCTGATGCTGATGTTTTTGACTTTGTGTTGGCACCAATGTAAGTCTACATTTGAGAATGTGTTGTTTTTACAAGTCCATGTTTGGGAACGCAAATCTGATGTCATATTAGGGTGTCAGAATGGCTTGCAGAGGTTTACTGGTCTAAATTCAAGATCGTAAATTTTATTATTGCTTCCCAGTGCATTGACATTTGTGTAATGTGCGATATAATAGACAGTTTGATCGCCGCTACTAACCTCCCTTATTACTTCATCTTCCTATCCAAACACTCTCGCTGCAGTCTTCCAAGGGAGGCAGAAAAATCATTCTTTAATTGAATAGGTGTCAAATATGTTTTCCAAATGTACTAAAAGGTTATCGTTGTTACACGCGGACAAGCACTTATATCGGAATCAATGTTAACTTTGTTACCAGGAAAATTTACGGCCTCTCCGAGGTGACCGCTGTGCGCCGACTCAATCGGTGTGTTTTCACAAAGTGCAGCTCGGGGCTGATTTATAATGCCGCGGTAGAAAAAAATAACATATCGGAGAGGTGCGAAGGAGGCATAAATAACAAGTCTGTATTTTCCTTTGTGGGCGTGACACATGAAGATTATGTATTGTTAGTGTTAGAGCGGCAGGGGGGCGTCGATTTAGAGCCAACCGCGGTAATATGAATAAATGACATACGACTCCACAGACAACCTCTGTTGCTTTCAAACGGGCGAGTGCTTGGATGGCTTCCCCTCGCTTGACACCTCGCCTCTCTTTGCAGCAATCAATGCTGGTTCAAAGGGATCATTTAAGAATGAGCAGAAAGACAAATAAAGACAGCGGAGGAGCGTCGCAGTTACTCCCCTGCAAAGGCGTCACGATTTGTCTTGAGCAAGTTTGCTTTATCTAATAAAGTGTCTTCGGATTAAGATGGATACTTCAAACGCCGCTCCGTCTCTGTAATCACAAAGGAGGGAGGCGCAACTCACACACACCTCGCTCAATTTATTATTAATAAGTACATCAGTGGGAGAACGATATCCTGGGGACCCCAAACACCCGCCGAGCGCAGCATTCATCAAAGCATATCACAATACTCAGGATACACGGGCTCCAATAACAGATAATTGATGGGAGACGTCTGTGGTCGTGGCTGATGCTGATGGTTATATAATGATATTAATATCATTTTACACTTCACACCAGATGAATGTTGAGGGGGGGAAACGTGTACGCCGCTTTTTACGACGCCAGTAAAAGGTCTGTTGATGATGGAGGGGGCAATGCTGCGGTGTCGGGATAGAAGCGGCCGTTAGTGGCTCGACGTGAAAAGTTGATTCAATGCTTCCTCTGTGAGGACATTTTAACAGGATAACAAATTACAAACACTGTAAGATTAGAAAAACACTCAGGAGACACAGCAGACCTCCGCCAAGCCTGAAAATCATAATGTAAAGATATGGCGCCATCTGGTGGATCTGATAGTTTACGTAGCGACCCCAATGCAAGTAGACTGTAATTGTAAAGGGTGGAAATAATGAAAATACTACATCCATCCAAAAAGTCTTACACAAATCACTTCCCTAGTTTTTGCGTAATCCTGCTACAAAAACAGCTAAAAAATTATACTTTTACATACATCGTATTTGACTGTTTTGGGTTTATGTGAATCTGTGATCTGATTTTTTTGTTTTGTTTTGTTTTGTTTTGTTTTAAAACTTCTCATTAAGTCAAATTGGGGGCCCCAAAAATATGTACAGTACAACAAAATCACCTATATTGTAAATTCTATAGATCTATTTAGAGCGGGACCAAATAGACTCAGTTTTAGACTAGTATTTACACTTGGAAGAGAATAAAATAAAGAATTGGAAAAAAATAAAAAAATAAAAGTGACTCAAGGGTTGAGGAACGAACTTACGACCTTCAGTTTGGGAGAAAGCCGATCTACTCCCTGAGCCACGCAGCTCCTGCTTTCTATTAGTATATCACTCGTGTCAGCTGGAGCTGATTCCATGATCCCATGGAATCTTCCAAGAGACCAAAAACGATGTCTTTGGTCACCTGGAGACAGGCAAACAGCAGGAGGCGAATAGCTCAGAGGGTAGTGTGACAGTCTCCCAAGCTGAACGTTGTGAGTTTGTTCCTTAACCCTTGAATGACTTTTATTTAATATTTTCATTTTTTAGTTTCTCCTCGTAGTTTTTACTCGTAGATTTTCACTCTACGCAATCGCCCATGAATAACTGTTTACATGGATGTTAACCGCTCAGCCAAATCTACACCTTGGGCAGGTTTGCCCCCCAAAAGTCTGATTTTGTAGCCTAAATTTACAGATTACATTTTAAACAAAACCGACGATAGTTGATTGGGCCAAAGTGAAAATCAGGCTGAACCAAATTACTTTTTTGGTTCTGGTTCTGAATTTAAAGAAAAATAATTAGGTCCTTGGATATTTCTTTTTAACTCTTTTACTGCCACACATTAGCAAAAAACAACCCCCAATGCCAGCGGATTTCGAGCATTTTAACTCATTTTTCGAAGCAAACAGAATATTGTGTTGTTTTTGCTACATAAACAACATGGGTACCACATGAAAGATCACATTCCATTCTTTCATTAGGAAAAAAAAGTATGTTTCTACCTTATTCCGTTCTTTAGTAATCAACATTTGAAAATAGGTCATTTGAGTGACATTGAGCGAAAATTGAAAAGAAAAGATACATTTGCTCCACAACAGTGACTTTGATACTATTTTTTGTTTAGTGATGCTCCGTCAAATTAGGTTTAATGTTACAAAGGCTTTGATCATTCACGTCAGCCTTGAAATCGTTCTATTTCATCAGATTGCGTCATGTTTCATTGTAATTTGCAGCTCTAGTTAGGGCCCGAGCAGCTACCGCTGCCATCTGCTGGCCATAGTCAGTGGGTGTTTTTGATTTCACAACTCATCGACCCGGCTGCGCTGCACCTGGACGGTGCACTGACCACTGATATATTCACACAAAAAAAAAATAGTTGACATCACTTAACGTTTATGGCAGCATACATCGTGATTTTACTCAACGTTACTAAACGTTTTTGGCAGTCAAAGAGTTAATCATTTCAAATGTATGCTTATTTCCTTCAATCTCAAAGTCAGTGTAGCTATGGCTCAATGAGCCTGTTTTATTAATACAAAAAATAATTTTTTGCTTTACGGATTAGAGTTTGTAAAAACACAAACAAACAAAAATAAAGCAAGTAAGCAAGCAAACAAACAAAAACAAACTCAAACAAACAAAATGAGAACGTACACAAGCAGCTACAGTTAACCAAAGCTCACTTCTGGAGGGTCACATGAGACTCAGACCATGTCACTGATGTCCCTCACAAGGCCACGCCCCCGACAAGCTGTTGTGCCAACATAAAGTAATTATGCTTTATAAAATGAGTTAATTTTATATATTTTCTTTAATTGTGTTTTTATTTGACAGTTTTTTTTCTTTATTAAAAACTCATTAAAAAGAGGGTCACCAACCTTTTTGAAGCTACTTCTTGACCACTGATTAGTGCAAAAGGCTCCCAGTTTCATGCATAATTCGGAAAGAACAAATTTGCCCAACTTACCTTTATTAGTGTTTCTGTAATATATTATTCTCAATAGTTAATAGCAATATTCAAATGTCACAACACAACAGTTATCATGGTATGAACCTAAAGATATAATAATTGTTATGATATTGTGCGAGGTTGGCGATAATAAATTTGATATTTTTATTATTTTCTATGTACAATTAATATCTTTGAAAACATATTTTGCAACTTGCTGTCGACTGTTAATGACATCACAAAGGCTCAGGTAACCAATCACAGCTCAGCTTGTGAATGTCACATGACCAAACCTAGAGAAAAGGTCAGCTGTGATTGGTTACCTGAGCCCTTGTGATGTCATTTTCAGTCAACAGCAAGTTGCAAAATGTATTTTTAAAGGTACTAATTGTATGTGAAAAATAATGAAAGTATCAAATTAATTATACACAAAATATTAACTTTTTATTGCTATAATAGGCTAAATAAGTGAAGTCTCTTTAATATTGAGGCACTGACTTAGTAATGCACGCATTCAGAGTGAATCGAATCATTTTGTGGAGGATCTCAACGTCTTATGTTCTCTTTAGCGTGGGTCTTAAACGTAGGTGGCCAAAACATGCCTAATTAAAATCTAAATGCTCTAATAAATTAAACACCTTAGGGCGCTGGAACCACACAAATGGAATACAACCTCGTCTTTAAATATTGCCATTATCGTTACACCCTAAGACTTAATGATATTAATCATTAAAAAACAAAAAACAAAAAAAAAAACAGATAAATATCAATACTCAACACCAGGTTGGTGACCCCTAAGTAAGATATTATGAACAAACTGAGTTCTGAGCTTGGTTGTGGAATAGTTTAAATTTAAACTAAATAATTTGTGAATTTGCATAGTTGATGCATTCGGTATCTCTACTTACAGTATATGTACCAATGAGAATGAGGCTAAACAAGCCAGTATTGATTGTTTTTTTTAAATATGAAAAACATGGTTGTTTTCACATAAAAGTGTACACATTTTTCATGAGATGCATGTTTTTCATTGGATGGCAATGCCTGAAATGTTTGTTTTTTTCTTTTTCAATAAATCCCAGCATTGGTGTGGAAGTGTTAATGGGCTTGATTGAGCCTGCATGTGAAAAGTCCCGTTTGGCGTGACAGATGGGCGACTATCATGCGTCGCCGCTCCCACCCGCCTGCGCTCCGTGTTGGGTTTCCAGCAGACGGAACTGTGACTGACACACGCAGCTATCGGAGCCATGTCTGCGAGCAGGAATTCAATCAATACGAGCGGGCCCTGGACAAGCTATATAGCATGTTAGAGCGCACTTAGAGCAAGGCCGGCCCATCTGTTCCTAGTCCCCGACCAGCTCCCCTTGTCACATGTCAATCTGCGGCGCTAATGTCCGATAGATTGCGTTATCATCCGCACGCTTTGATGCACCTTCGCCGGCGTTATGTAATGAAGCTGTAAACTCAATTGCCGGCAGCTCTTGATACGCATCGCATCTGTCCGCCCCTCCTCGGGGACCGCCATTGTGGCTCCTCAGGTGAAGGCGCGTTACAATAGCACTTCATTAACAAGAAAATCAAGTGCATGATTGATTTTACTTCATTTTTTTTTTTTATCTTTTTTTTTTTTTTAACTTGCCATTTAATTATTCCCTAATCTGCTTTTAATTTTATACAATCCACGTGCAAATTAATGGCAGGTGGGAGAGTGATTTCCCTCTTGAAAATGGGAGGAAAAGGAAGGTTAATTAACAATTTGACCTGTAGGGCCTCTAAAGAAGACTTATTGGTGGAGGAGCTTGTGCATAATCAGCTGTGCTTTTAAGGTGAACAACCCTGAAGTGCCTTGAAGCACCCACATAATGGCTGCATCATTAGTGGCGCATTCGCAGTAGTGCCGCGAGGTGCACTGTCGTGGATGTTGTTCTTGACTTGATCTATTACGTATTTTCATCCTTAAAAGATGCAAACATGTTTTTCTTGACGCGTGTAAAGTTTTGACAGTGACAAGTGAAAATGCACAAGATGAGTCTTGTTACACCAGCTCAGACGCATATTTTTCTAATAATATGGCATTTGAGGGGTTTTTGAACGCAAACACTACGGAGATGATTTTATTTTATTTTTGTCCAAGCTTGGTGATACATCATTTTATTGCTAGTCATTAACGTTATGTTGTCAACGACAGTGTATTTATGTTGCCATCTGCTGTGTATCTGTCTATGTGTTTATGTAATTGAGATGTAATTAATTGTAATATTCATTTAGGCATGATTAGCCAGACGCTTTCCTAGGTGGCACATTCCATTTCCTTTTCTACTTGTACTTAATAACAAAAGGTGCAATGAACCTCCACATTTTTATTGTTTAGTATTGAAAAATCACCTATTTGTGGATGTTTTTAACTTCTCTGTAATTTACTGAAAAATAAAACGTATTTGTTGAGTGAATGTTGTACATTGTCTCTTTTTTATGCTTTCTTTAAGTTTTGAAGAGATTTGCGCACATGTCAGCAAGTATTTTGTCCCACTTCTCATGAGAAAATAGGAATGTAACGATAACGATATTGTGATATCGCGATATTCAAACTACTTGACTACCACAATGTTGTTGTCGTTATGTCACAATATTAAAAGCAGCGCAGCTGTTCAAAAAGTCAGGTTGATTTCCATTTGTGCAGTTCTAGCACCCTCTGGTGGCTAGTTTTTAGTGCAGTTTAATTTTCACAAGGCATGTTTTGGCCTTTCTATGTTTAAAATCCACGCTAATGGTCAGATGAAGGGGCACGTAATATGCTTGTGAACCGAGTGAATATGTGGAGGAACTCAATGTGTTATTAGCAAGTAAGTTCCTCAATTTTAAGTGTTGTTAGAGATTGGAGGTTGCTTATATGCATTGTTGTTATGTACAAAAGCACAATATTGTGTGTGTTTTTTTTAAGCACAAGCTCTTTTTTTTTTTTTGTACAATATTGTGACCTTTTTTTTATATTACCAAACTCCCCACACTATCGTGATAATTATTGTATCGTGAACTTCATATCGTGATGATGTCGTATTGTGATGTTTGGATATCATTACATCCCTATGAGAAAACTGCTTCAGTTGTCTCAGGTTTGAACGTTGCCTTACCCAGACAGCAAGTTTTAATGTCTTCTGCAGATTTTTTTCAGGGCTCTGCAAATTACGCTTATGTTGTTCTGAGCCATTCTTGGATGTTTTAGTTGGGTTTTGTAGATCATTTTACCTTTGGATGACTCCATGGTATAACAGTGTCTTGAGATTTCCTTTCATTGTATCCATTTTTCATTCTTTTTTTTTTTTTTTTTTTACCAGAATGGTACTAACATTTTCATACATGCATCTTTGACAACTTTGCTTTGTGCTCATTTCCGTATATTGAAATGTTACTGGAAGGGATTTTATGATGGCCAGAATTTTGACTCCATGTAAATTCTATTTCCACCACTTTCCATTCATCTATTTTGCACACTCCTCATTTGGGTCGCCGGTGTGCTGGAGCCTATCCTGGCTGACTTGGGCAAGAGGCAGGGTACACCGTTGACTGGTCGCCAGACAATCCCAGGGCACATACAGACAAACAACCATTCACACTGTGAATTACTTGAGAGTTTTAAATAAACCTGCGTTTTTCGAAAGTGGCATGAAGCCTACCAACTCCAAACTCCACACAGGAGGGCCTCAGCCAAGTTATAAATCCTGAATCCCTCACCTGTGTCAGACCTGATTAACACTGAGTCACCATGCTGCCCATTGCACCCATTTTACTATTATAATTTATTTACGAATCGGAGCAGCATCTCAGAATGGATTGTGTTCAACCTGAATTCTATTTTTTTTTTTTTATTCCAACAACTGTTAAAGAAGATTCTAACTTTGTAGGAACAGTTTGTGAAAGGCACTTTACACATAATGACATGCTTAGATGGGTTTGATGTGGCAGAAGCCCATTAAACACCCTTTGGATGAACTATAACCCAGACAGAAGTGAAGCCAGTGTCCCAATACTTACCTCTCAAACTGCACTTATCTTGCAAAGACATTCTGCTGTTTAATCAATTTTTTTTTTAAGTCTGAATAAAATTATACGCTTACAAAAGAGCCTTGCCAACAATAACATTAACGTTTGACACGCAGCATGTCAAAAAAAAAAGAGAAGAAGCTGTATCACAGTGAGAGGCGACCTTTGAAGAGCGCTGATGTGAACGCTTCAAACGGCTTCGCACCAAAGAATAACCTCTGACACCCAAACAAACAAACATAAGGCACATTTAAATAGCACACGCTAGAAAAGAGAGCGGCGACATGTCTATTACGCGTGATTAAAGCGTGATTGCTGGTGTCCGATCCGCTTTGCCGCCTACCTGCTCGGCGTGTTAGCTGATTTATGGCCGCCTTATTTTCATTGCCGCCCCGCTGAGCGGCGGGTTGAGAACTCCTGAAGAAATATAAGGCTTTGCTGACAAAATACAGTGACAGGCGCGGCACTGTCGGGGTGTTTAGCGGGAGACAAGGCGAGGTTGAAGGCGTCGTCATTTGATCTCGAGCAGCTCGGATTGGGTGAAACGACGTTTATAGCCGACTTTCAATTAAAAGCAAAATGACGCTCGGCTGTAAAATTTATTGAACAACTTTTACGGGGGTCTCGTCTGCGAAACATGTGGTGCACAAATGAAATGTTTGCTTCGACAGACGAGCAGGTAACTTGACGCCGGGGGACTTTTTCATTAACCTCGAGTTCAAACCCCCGCCTTCTTCTTTTTGTTTTATTTTTGCGTGCGCAACAATTTGATGTAAACGGAAGAATATAAATAATGTTTCCGACTGACTGCAACCTATTTTCCCCCTTTTGTGGAAGCGACGCCTCTCGAGCTGTGCCGTAGCATCCCCAGGCGTTATCATTTGCCGCATGATTATTTCAAAAGCTTCCACAACACAGCCGCCTCTGATGTAATCCTCATGCATATGGAAGGTGTTTTTTTCGGAGGAGGCGGCGACCCTTTTCGTGGAATGAAACGAGCGATCACAAGCCTAATGAGGGGCCGGGCGCTGGATGGACGACACGTCTGTAATTAGCCCCTAGCTAACACCAGCGTGGCTTGTTTTTATTTAGACGGGAGAACCGCGGACCAGCGACACCTCCCCCCCTCCCCGTGTAGACTATAAATAAAGATTGTCATCATAAGCTAATCAAATTACGAGACGTCGTTTGGGCTAGGCTGTCACTTTCACGACGAAGAGAATCCCCTGAGGTCCTCACGTCTCGAGGCTCGCTTCTCCAGGATTAAGCGCAAACGGCGCTCGCACCATTTCAGGCAAGAAGCTGCCTTTCAGCACATTGGCTTTTTACTGCAGAGGACACAAAGCAGACAACTGCAAGGTAGGTAGTTGGGGGAGGAAATGAAAGAGGCCGCTGTTACGAACGCTCGTAATAATAACAGAGGCATCTGGCACATTTGGAAAGAAATTCCTGCTCTCCTAGTAACGAGCCCCGAAAGTGCAACAGTGTCATCCAATAACACCCCACGATTCCGGGGTGACCTTCCTGCCACTCAGAACAAAGTTAGGAAGTACCTGATGAAGTCAGCGTTTGTGACGGACCATCCGAAGTGTTGCGATCTCATATGATGCGATAAATGACTCCTTGTGACCCTGTGATACAGCCAATAAGAATTCAAAGAAGATTCAGCAGTCAAATTGGATCCATTCTTTGAGCAAAAGTGAAATTCTGCTTTGCTTCTTTGCTCTTGTAACTTAATTATTCGACTAGCGTTACAACTTTTTTCTAATGGAAAAATCTAACTAACATTTTGTATAAAAAAAAGAACATTTCTTACGTTCTCCTTTTTTTGTTCATAAGACACCTTTGTGATACGAAAACATTAGAAATTTTTCGTATGATTGAGATTATATTAAGTATAATGACTTTTTTCTTAAAATATTGTAATTATGTATGCACTACATTTCAGGAGCGGGAGCGTGCATGCATTGGGTGCGAACCTGTGACATAAACCGACATTAGGCCTACTACGTTTGATGTTTTCACTGAAATACATGAAGAGCCCACTTTTAAGTATTGTGAGTTTGAGTTATATGAACAAGGTTTTGCAAAAAAAAGTGTGATCAAGAGATGCGTGGAGAGAAGCAAAATAAAATCAAGTACGCCATTCGCGTTCGGGAGTAAACTCATGCAGCATTCAATGACCACTCACACAGTTGGACATTTCAAACATACATAGAAAAAAAACTCATTCAATGTATCAAACAGAAATAAATAGGCTTACCACATGAGCACATTGCAGGGTGTAGGCCTATGTAGAAACATTTTACAATTTATTTCCCAGATCAAAAATCTCATAGACGTACCAAAATCAGAACAGCCGCATGGCAACCTAAATTTCTCATAAAGCGAATATTCAGACCAGGGGTGGGAGAAAAAATCGATATCGCAATATATTGTTGCGCTCTCTTTTGCAATAAATTATCGATACACTGACGATAGATATCGATATGTGTCCAGTTGTGCAGTGTTATGTTATAAATGTTTATGCACTTTAATTTGTCTCACTTTACAATGCTTACAGTTAAAAGGCTCAGAGGCAGTGAGGCACTACGGAGACATTTTCCTTTTTATGGGCATTTGTTGGCTTTTTCAGTCATATATAATATATGATATATTGCTAAAAAAAATTTGACAATATATCAAAAATCGTAGATATTGTGTATCGTAATATTATCGATATCGTGAGGCAAACATCGTCACAGTATTGAATCGTGGTTTACCCGTATCGTCCCACCCCTAATTCAGAAGCTATGGAAATGTGCGTGACATCAGCCAATCAGGTGCAGGTTTTCCTTCTCTGCTGTGGTTTGCAAGTTAAAGGCGTAAATAGATAGGAAAAGAAACAAGAGGTAAACAATGGCCGAACGCACAGCTAAACAAGCCATGACTTGGCATCATCTTCCTAAGATGAAACAGTTTCGACAAGAATATTCTTCGTTGTTGCTTTTGTGGCGTAAATTAGACGTTGTGTAAGGTAAGTACTCAAAAAACAAACACAAAAAAACAGTTAACACAACAATCCTGGTGAATCATTAGGGCAAGCTAGTGTGGAAAGCATGCCAGCGTGAGAGTGGTTTGCACAGACTGTTGACGTAACATTAGCAGTTTAGCCGCTACTAAGTAGGCGTGCAGCCACCACCAGACCAAAGCAGCAATCTATTCTGTCATCTTTTGATCACCAAACCCGTGTGAATTGTGAAAGACTGCCGGTCTGCAACAACTTGTTTGAACCAATCCGTGGCGCAAAAAAGGTTGGGGTTAAGCCAGGTAAACTATTATCATTGAATGAGAAATGTTCCCCTCCCCACCCTGCAAAAAAAAAAAAAAAAAATTTGGGGGCACCATCACACTTTGCTTAGGGCACCCAAAGGGGTAGCGGCGGCACTGTACAAAGACATACAGTATATAGACCAGGGGTGTCCAAATTTTTCATTTGAGGGCCACGCACAGAAAATTAGAAGGACGCAAGGGCCACATAATGTTATGAAGAGAAATTGTAGTTAGTCCTAAAAATTGTACAAATAATTTATTTGTGCTTTTGCATATTTAGAAAAATGCTACAGTATATAAAGCAATTTATATGTAATATGGCAGTAGGGTTATTATAGTTTTGGAATTTTTCATTTTAGTTTTTATTAGTTTTAAGGGTGGTTCTGTTAGTTTTTATTACTTTTAGTTCTTTAATAAATGCTTAGTTTAAGTTATTTTCAGTATTAGTATTATTAGTTTATTTTTTCTTTTTTTAATTTAATGTATATTACTTGTACGCAATATTTACAAAAACACCATGGGAGCGACGTCATCTGAAGTTGCTTTTCAATTGGCTGTTGCTAGATGATGTCACTTCTGTGTGATGTACGACGTCATTATTCCGGTTGATTATCAAAATAAATCTGCTAAAAATCACACCAAAGACTAAAACGAAGTACATATTTGCTATAATTATAGTTTTAGTTAGTTTTGTAAACATAAAATGTAATTTAAGTTAGTTTTCGTTTTTTAAAAAGCATTTTCGTTTTTATTTTATTTCATGAACGAAATAGTTTTTTTGAATTGTAGTTTTAGTTATTTCATTAGTTTTAGTTAACTAAAATAACCATTTTTGTTTTTACTTTATTTGAACTAAGTCAAATGCCATTTTTTTTAGCATATGTTGCGGGCCACTAAAAAATGGATGACGGGCCGCAAATGGCACCCAGGCTGTAGTTTGGACACCTCTGATATAGACCCTCCCGGGGAGAACTTCACCAGCCGCTTCTGGTCAGCCAATACCTGCTTCTTTTATTCTTTGAATGCCAAACATGCTGCTATTTATGCTACAAGGTCAATTTCAATATAGGAACCATTGGAACTGCTGCTTTAACTGTAGAGTTCTAGGAACTTTCCAAACTTTTTCGAATTTTTAACTTTTAAGGGGAACTAAAACCCAAACTTTTTTTTCTTCAAGTTCCTGAAAAAAATGCGAAACAATAGTTTGCAAACAGCTGTCGATTTTTAAAACGGGACAGCTAAATTGCAGCAGTTAGTTAGCAAAGTTAGCAAGTAGCAGTGAACGTGTTTCAATAAGAATGATTTAGCAAGTTGTACAGTAATCTCTGGTTTTCTCTTTTTCATCATCACGTTCCCTCGCTTCTCCTTGCATCTCCCCTGTGAATGTGACTAATCATCCGACTTGGCCTCGTGCCGCTTGCCTCCCTCCCGTCTTCCCCCCCGCCTGCGCTGCTCTCTACTCCTGCACTGTCAGTGATTTTTCATCGCCCTTGTTGGGCCCATTTTATGCATTGTTTCCCTGATGCAGTGATTGATGTCCATGCAGGAGGGGCTGGTAATCTTGGGGAATGAGAGGCTGGATGGCAGCCCTCCCGACGCTGACACGTGTCGGAGCGCCGGAGCACCCCCTACCTTGCTCCTCATCCTCCTCCTCCAGTTTGGCTGCGGTCACTGCTGAGCCCGCTCACTCGGCTCGCCCCTCATTTCCATTTCAATCTCAACCTCATGAATGCAAAAAACTCTTGGCCGAAAATTAATAACGGGAGGAGCGTGCACGAGGGAGCGTGGGATGGCAAAAGGAGAGCTGGGGCTAAGGAGGAGAATGGCGACGCTAGGGGTCTTTTGTTCCGCAAAGAGTGCCCCCTTATTTTATTCCCTCTTTCACCAGCATCCTCCCAATGAATGGCATTACAGACAATGCCACATCCACACTGACACAAATTTATTTCGCTCGCCGCGCCGCAGTGTATTTCCAACAGGACCAGGGGCGATTTGTCTGGGGACAATTTGGTTTCCATAAAGGATTTAAATGGTTTCTGCGGAGATAGTGGGCTGAAATTTAATTTGTTTCTCATTTACTACAGCAGGTATGAAAAGGAGAAAAATTGGACGGCTGATGGGCTAAAAATTGGTGCTGTCCCTCTGCTGTATCCCCCAGAGGACGCAGGTCCTGCATCATATAGATTGAGTTCGACCCCCCCGGCCCCCATCCGAGCCCTCGCGACCACAAGCCCGGCCACACTTAGCATCGTGCCGCCGTCCCGCCTCCCCGTAACCTTAAACCAACTTAAACAGTAACCTTTGGGGAGGCTGCCAATCACTCGCAAAACAACGTTTCCATCGATCGGCCTGTCTGCGTGATTTATGGCCTCATTTTACACTAATTGAGAATTAGAGGGCGGATTAGTGGGCCTCAACACTTCGGCCTGATATGCACTCTGAGCAGTGTAATCTGTCACGCCGGGATGTCCGACACTCTCTTACTCACAAAGGAGGCGAGGGAGCAAAAGGGAGGCGGTTGGGAGAAGGGGGGCTCTTTCTAATTGAATTCCCAGATAACGCGGAAATTAATTTGACACCACTGAAATCTGACTACAGCTCCTGTGACGTATGCGCTCCCTCTCTCCCGAAATTTGCTCTTTTCCACCCCCTTCTCTGGATTCCTGCCTCGCCTGGAAAACACTATTGATCCAAATCACTTTGACTTGAAGCCTGGAGTGACGCATGGAATCCCTAAATCCTATTGTCTCATATTAGGCCGGCTATCTTTGGCCCGCGTAAAGAATATTGCCTTTCATTTTGTTTGACCGTCCGGATGATCTTCTCGAGTGGAACCTCCCTCGCGCGGCGCACGCGGAATGCCCCGAGTCAACAGTTGCAATTGAATTAGCGTCCCGGCTCGCCAGGTCCATTGTCTGGGTAATTTGTCGTGTAAGTGGCAAAATGAAAGCACTCGCCACGCTTCTGTGAGCACCTGCTGTTGTGTCACTCATCGCCGCGGATGCACAAAGAAAACCGGCCCGAATGTTATCAAAGATCGCACGTTAACCCGCTTTGCCGTAATCGCATCAACCACAACGTTCGGATCCCGCCACGGCGCACATTGCTAACAAACATGTTGTATTGCGTGTGGGTGAGTTGGCATTAAGGGCTTCTTAGCAAGCTAAAAGACGCATTCATCTGTGTAATGAACTTTGGATGCTAGCTAACTTAATCCCGCTAATGCCTGCGAGAGTCAATTAGTGCAACTAGATTCAGTGCGGTATTTATCCGATAGAGCAGCGGTCTCTGGAGGTTTTTTCGCATGCCACGCCAATAATTTTAAGTTTTATTTGTTCACAATAAAGAGGACAATGAACACAACTCAGAGTCACATACAAGAGCAAAATGTACGCCAGAAAGCAGTGGCGGCTGCTGGTCATTCAAATGAGGGGAGCCTTTTTTGTGTTTTTTGTTTTTTTTTGTAAAGCTTCAGACAGATCATCCAATCATCATCAATGTCTGGGCTGTTCAGTAAACCCCCAGAGATGCTGAGTGTCCGATGGGCGGGATTAAGCCCAGCATTTATCCAATGGCCATCCAGTTTTGCGCAGTGGAACAACACATCGGCGAAGCAGGATCCGACTGTGTAAATAAATAAATAAATAAATAAATAAATAAAAGTGCCGTGGAACTGCAGGGATGAATTAGAAGGAAGTCGTGTCAGTTATTTGTGATAACTTGTGTTAATTTGTGTGACTTTATTTTTTTTTTCAGGGGGAGGGGCATTTAGGGGAAGCTGAGCTTGCCTTGCAGTCTTAGCTCAATTGTCACTATCAGAAAGTCAAAAACTCACCGCAATTTCTTTGAAAATGCTGCGGTCACTGATAAGACCATTTTTATGTGCTGATAAAATTGTGCGGCTAAAAAAACTCAACTTTTATTACACAAATGTTCATTTTCAACTATCTCCACTGACTGCTTGAAATCAAAATACAAACAGTACATCCTCTTCAGAACACACATTCACTGTTTTGAATAGGACAAAAACTCACAAAATGGTCAAGCTAATGGCCTTCACTCTGTTTTAAAGCAAGTGGCAACAACAAAAATTAAATGCCCATCAAAATCAAACTTTAAATGAATGAAAAGTGCATTGATAAAAATGCAACTCAAAGTTGTCATGGTTTGGTTTGGGTTTAGTTGTTTTATCTTTGTGTTTTTCTTAGTTTCAGTCATGATCTGTGTTTTGCGTTGTTGTCCTTGTGTGCCCCCCCAAGTCTTGTCAAGCATTGTCATGTCCACCTTTTTGCTTGCCCTTCCTCATGTGTCAACCAATCAGCACCCTTTGCCACTCGTGTCTTGCCCAGGTATGTCTCGTTGCGTCAATTAGTGTGCGTGTATTTAGGCTCTTGTCTCCCCTCTGTCTGTGTCGATCCATTGTTGTATTCCCCCTGTCATGCTGCCGTTTTTTCTGCCTCGTTGTTGCTACCCCACATCATGTTGCCGTTGTTTAGCCACGTCTTGTCGCACTTAACCCTTTTGGAATGGTTTTTTTTTGGTTTCTTAGTTTGTATCTCATTTTTGCCTCCTCGCTTTTGTTTATTAAATGTTTTGGACTCCATTCTCTGCCTCCTCGCCCTGCTTCCTCGCATTTGTGTCCTCATCCACACACCATCACCCATGACAAGATAAAACATCCATTGTACAAAATAAAAAGATGGTGGTTGAGCGTCCGTTACCCACCGGAAAATATTAATTACAATTGCACTGAAGAGCAGTCAAATAATTCCATCTCTACATTCAGAACCAAAACAGGAGAAATATTCCGTAAGCTTACCATTTATAGAGTACTTACTTGGTAATCGTTCATGTGATATTTTCACAATTTGGAATTTGACATAGAAAGTGGAGGAAACCATTCTTGATTGTAAAAATTAAATATCTTTATTTATCAGGAAATGTAATTTATTTAATCCTAATTAATCGAAAACTAATTGCACATTTTATATCTCAATTTATATCTAGATTTACAATAACCAACACCCTCCTAAACCCCCCATCGCCCCTCCTTTCCCCCCCCCCCCCCCCCCCCCCCCCGTTAATGTTGGACATGAAATCATACACAGTGTTGGAAGTAAATCAGAACATCAGTAGTGGGGCAAATTTTTTATTTTTATTTTTTTTCATTTTCAAAATGTCTATTTATTAGCTGTAGCAATAACAACGACAAAGAAGAAATATGAAGACGGCTTTGCAACCACATCCTGAATAAATGACAGGATGTGTTAAGACAAGGCTGTTAGCAGGCACGGTCATGTTCTACATTGGCCTCTGTGCATCTCCCGGGAATTGGAGTGTGCGTCGTGAACCCTCTTAACTTTTCCAGTGTGGCCCACCTTGACCATCGTCTTTGCAGCAGGCAGCACACGGCGGCGTACAAAAGGTCTCGATATATCTGCCTGCCTGCTTGCTCATTTCTTATTCAGGCCCGCTGGGACGAGAGGGCGAGCCGGGGGAAGGGGGCGGAGGAGGTGGCGGGGGATAACTGAGAGGCTGATGGAGACTAGGTGACAGCTCGGAATGGGCCATCAATAGATCCATCAGGCGGGTAATTTGGAGCGCGCTTAACATACATCAGTGGAGTCGCGGGAGCTGGTATCTGTCTTGTCGTGGAATCACAGTAAATAAGAGTTAAAGATGGTGTCAGGTCTGACCTGCCTGACCTGCCCCCCTCAAAAACACCCCCATCTCTCTTACACACACATACGCACACACACTTCTAGGCAGCAACAATGGAGCGTGGCACAGATGGGGCAGGGATTAACACGTACAATAATAATATCAATGTCTATGTTTGAGTCAGTTATACAAGAACAACACTAGTTTGAAATACTGTATCAAGGATACAGCAAAAAACTGAATAAGGAATCATCCAAACCAGGGATAACCAAACTACGCCCCGGGGGCCATTTGCGGCCCGCTGTCCATTTTTTAGTGGCCCGCGCCATGCTAAAAATGGCATTTGACTCAGTTCAAATAAAATAAAAACAAAAATGTTTGGAGATGGTCAAAGTAAGAAGGGAGGGTGTCGAAATACACAAGTGCTATTAAAGTTTATTTTAGTTTAATGAAACTAACGAAAAAAACTAAAATTCAAAACAATTTTGTGAACAAAATAAAATAAAAACTAAAATGCTTTTTAAAAAAAGAAAACTAACTGAAACTACATTTTGATTACAAAACTAACTAAAATAAAACTATAATTATAGCAAAAATGTACTTCGTTTTAGTCTTTGGTAATTCATTTAATGCATGAGCCTTTGGGGATGATTTTAAATGTGATTTTTAGTAGATTTATTTTGATATAAACCGGAATAATGACGTTGCGCCCATGGTGTTTTTAAAATATTGCGCACAAGTAATACACATTATAAAAAAATAAAAAAAAAATAAATAAAAAAATAAATAAATAAATAAAAATAATACTGAAATTAACTAAACTAAAACTAAGCATTTATATTTATTAAAGAACTAAAACTAACAGAACCATCCTGAAAACTAATTAAAACTAAATTAAAAAAACAAAACTCAAAACAAAATAAAAAAATAAAATGAAAAATTCCAAAACTATAATAACCATACTACATATTACAAATATTTTTTTTTTTACATTTTTCTAAATATGCAAAAGCACAAATAAATAATTTGTACAATTTTAAGGACTAGACACAATTTCTCTTCATAACATTATGTCGCCCTTGCATCATTCTGAGTTTCTGTATGTGGCCCTCAAATGAAAAAGTTTGGACACCCCTGATCCAAACAAAATAATATAATTAGATGATCAGTGAGGGTAGAGTAAGATGAGAATATCAAGTCTTTTGTGGTTTTGTTGTATTCAAATCAGGCACAAACCACACAAGCAAGACACATGGTAGTACTCGAAAATAAAGATACATAACTTAGTAATAAAAATAACCTCAGTGGTTAATTTTAAACTTAATAAATATTTTCGTGGTTGTTTTGGGAGTTGCACTTGAAAATGGGGACATCTCAAGACTTCCACCAGATAAATAAAGTGCATTGTTGACCTAAGAAAGCATGATTTATGAAGGTTTATTGGAAAGGCCAAGTGGAAATTTGTTTTTTAAACAACATCTCATTTAGTGACCTTTGTCCATCCATCCATCCATCCATTTTCTTGACCGCTTATTCCTCACAAGGGTCGCGGGGGGGCCTATCTCAGCTGGCTCTGGGCAGTAGGCGGGGTACACCCTGGACTGGTTGCCAGCCAATCGCAGGTGACCTTTGTGTCTTCTTTTTATTTAGTTTACGGACTGTACATAGAATTAAGAAAACTAAGCTATTAAATATCCAACTACATACTGGCTATACATCAGGGATAGTCAACTCAACTGGTGGCGCGCTGAGTTGCAGCTTGATTATACATTGACATTGGGGGGGGAATGGTAAGCTAATTTAGATTGACACTAGGGATGTAACGATAATGGCAATATCGTGATATTGCAATATTAAAACTGGAACAATATATCGGCGGCGTCATGTCACGATATTAAAAGCAGCACATCTGTTCAAAAAGTCAGGTTGATTTCCATTTGTGTATTTCTAGCACCCTCTGGTGGCTAGTTTTTTAGTGCAGTTAATTTCCATAAGGCATGTTTTAGCCCTCCTGTGTTTAAAATCCACGTTAACGATCAGATGGAGAGGCACATAATATGCTTGTGAACCGAGTCAATATGTGGAGGAACTCAATGTGTGCCTGCATTAGCAAGTAAGTGCCTCAATATTCAGTGTTATTAGATATTGTAGGTTGTATAGATGCATTGCTGTAATATACAAAAGCACAATGTGTTTTTTTTTAGTATGAGCTTTTTTTTCTTTTTTTACAATAATGTGACCCTTTTTTGGTATCGCCAACCTACCCACCACAATATCGTGATAATTATCGTATCATGACCTTCATATCTTGATAATATCGTATTGTGATGTTTCGATATCGTTACATCCCTAACTGACACACCAATAGGGGTAAAATTTTACATCAATAAAATGTGTACATAATTTATTTCATTCATTTTTCATGTCATCATGCATGAAGCTATGTTAGCTACATGTGGATACATTTTGGAATTTGTCTCAAAATGACAAAAAGGTTGGCGTGTCCTTCCTTTGATGCTTTACAAACAACAACACTGCAGGTGCTTTGAAAACACTGTCGAACACCAGAGGGCAAGCAGATGAGCCTCATCCCAGTCGATGGTGCGCGCGTGTGTGTCGCGCGCACAGCATGTGACTATAAACGTGAAGCACCTTAGGCTAACCGCTGTTCCTGCCACTCAGACTCCCTGCTAACCTTTCAAACGCACGCCATCCGCCATTGAGGTGTCACCTCGCATTCGTGGGTTATTTGGCAGGATGAAATTTACGACACTAACCTGCGCCACGTGACGCTAACTTCTGTCGCTGTCCCTGACATTCATACTGGTGACTTTCCTCCTCGGATCTGCTTGCAAAAAGAATGATTGATCGAGGCAACGTAACAGTTTGAGGTCAATATTTTCACAGCTGGGTATTATACGACAATATTACTGGCACTTTTCTGCTGATGTAAGTCGATTCTATTCTGATGTAAGTCTCTTAAGTTCTGAGTTCAACCAAGACTTTTTTGGAAAAACGTGACGGCTGAAACAGTATCCTTTTTCCGTCAGCAGTGAGGTTACACTGCGCAAATTTGAGTTTGCTTGACTGCTAATGCAACACAGCTCCACAGTCAGTCATTCTGACGGTGCATCTGGCCATGCAATACAGGAAGTCTAAGTCGACAATCGTAATAATAATTAAAAAAAAATGAGAGAAATGTGCACACAAACAGTAAAATAAAAGTCAACAATGTTACATAAATACTAGAGTTGTCAAACGATTAAATTTTTTAATCAGATTAATCACATCTTAGAATTTTGATTAATCATGATTAATCACTGACTTAAAAATGCTTTTTTCCCCAACATATTTTGCCCGCTAAATTTGAAGCGCACCTGTTATGTGTTAATTTTTTTGACATTTAATGTTACGAGGATGTCTTCAAAAATTTATATTCACTGCACACACTCATCCTGCTTTTTCTAATCAATTAATTATTTACATAATTTGAAATGGGGAAAAAAATGACCTACGGCATATGTAAACATTTATTAAATGCTTTACTTTAATGCATGTAGTTATGTTTATTGCTCAAACTCCAACAGCTACCTTTAACGTAACCATACGTTGTTGGCTAAAAAGGATCATCTGCGGTCAAAATTAATAGTGTGATTAATCTGTGGAAATACAATGATTAATGCAATAATTTTTTGTGATTAATTAAATAGTTAACGTTTTAACTTTGACAGCACTAATAAATACATGCAGTATATACAGTACATAAATACAGCACCAACAGAAATCTTAGTCGAATTGTTTCACTTTAACTACACTTCCATGATACCAATTGCTACTTTCCTATTAGCCATGGCTTTGGCCCCATCTTGTGGCATTTTACAGAGTTGCGGAAAGAGCGAGTGCAAAGTGCATATCGGTGAGTGTTTCAGTGCAAATCTGGTGGAAGGACTGGATGCAATTGCAGGTCATAATTTGTCATTTTTCAAAGGGATACTTGACTCATTGAGCCCAATTTTCAACAGTAAGAAGATTATTTTGTGTTAACTTCATTATTATCCATGAACAATTAATACCTTTAAAAATTAATTTTGCCACTGAAGATATCACCTGTGCTGAGGAAAAAGGTAATGACCAATCACGGCTCATTTTGTTGACTAAACCCAGAAAACAGGTGAGCGTGATTGGTCAGTACCTATTTCCTCAGCACAGGTGATGTCATCTACAGTTGATAGCAAGTGGAAAAATTAGGGGTGTCAAAATTTGTGCGGTAATTTTGTGTTAATTTAAAGTTCCTTCAATGCCACAAAACGTGTGATTAATGACCGCCCCTTACTTGGAAAGCCTGTACTGGGGGAATTCCAGTCACAAGGCAGCAGAGACATCCACGTCAAAATTTAGCAGTAGTAGAATAATTAATAACGCATATATTTGTGAAGACTGGGGTCAAGTTGTATTTTATTAGAATGTAAAAAAATCAGCAGAATTTCACAAGTTACTTCATGTTAATTAAAGATTAGATAGCGCTTAATGCAATTATGCAATCTAGTGGCAGAAAAATGACTTCAACACAAATCACACTTGTTTTTTTACAGTACAGTACATCTTTTTAATTTGAACTCAATTTTATGAATTATTATGAAATTGCTGTATCAATGACAAAAAGATGCAGTCATATTTCATTAGTTTAACATCCGACCCACTTTTACGCTAACAAGTACATGAAAACATTTTATTGTACATTTAGAAAATATATAAAAATTGTGATTAATTGTGAGTTAACTATTGAAATCCTGCGATTAATTACAATGAACAACTCCAATCCCCTGCCACCCCTGGAAAATGTTTTAAAAGCATTAATTGTACATGAAAAATAATGAAGTTATAAATTCTGCTGAAAATGTTTCAATGAGTCAAGTATCCCTTTAAGTACTGTGGTGTTTTGCCTCCATCTTTTGGCACCTTGGTTCCAAGGAATTATGCTGAATTGAGTTGAAATGTTTCATTTAGACAAAAGTAATACTTTGCCAGCATCTTGGTGCTCAGAACTATGTTGAATTGAGTTGAGGAGCTTTATTTAGATGAATGTAAAGCATTGCTTCCATCTTGTGGCATCTTATCAATTATAAGCCATTTAAGAGGGGATTTTTGCCTCTTCGCGGCGTTTGCTCCCTGTATCTTTATTCTGTCAAAATTGATGACCATACTGTAAAAAAACAAAAACAAAACAAAACATGAAAATACTTTTTTGAACCATCCGTTCATGGTATGCTGTTGGCACATTAATGTATATGTATATGGCTTTGATCAACTTCTTACATGCAGAATGAAGTCTGCAGATAATCAGTGAATCACATTCAACTGTGACAGCAACTTGCTCCACACCAGCAGGTGGCAGTGGACAGCATTTTACAAAAAAGGGAAACAAAGTGTTATTGTTATTGTGTACATTCAAACATTTTAACAATCGAAATAAGTGATAAACACTAATTACAACTTGTTAAGCCATGACCTACTAACCGATATAACCCCATGACCAACTGCTGAGCTATTGGACTAGTGCTGGTCCTTCGGGTCATGCTTTAATTAAACCCAGAGAGTCAGCCCAGGTGTGCTAATACCGTTATTCTGGTACAATTTGATTCTCGCTCTTCTTTGCTTTGAGCACGAATCGCCTTCCTTAATCAAAATTGTCAGTTAAAATGAATCCAGTAGCTTGAGTAATTAAATTTAATTGGATCTTGTCACTTTGCATGCTGCCGGTGGTTTGATCCTCGCAGAGTGTTTGCTGCCTCGGCGCCATACCGACTTTTATGACGCTTTTATTATTAGAGCCTCTACCTTGCTAGGTCCGCCGAGGCCCAGCCTGACAAGGCTTTGAACCCCTAAAAGTTCTCATTTGGAGTTGGATCATCAGCATGGTCTTGATGATATCGCCCTCATTTGCAGAGAGGTCAAAGTCCATCGAGGTAAGCCCATAGACATGTAGCGGAGCTGTCTGACTTCAAGTTTATGAACTTGACTTGAAACAATTTGAATGTCCATATACTCCATGTACAGTCAACCAATTATAACATCAGTACATGTTTTATTACATCGTGTTTTTAAGAAGTACGTTGACAAATATTAATTAAAAAATGTACAGAAAAGTCTAATTAACCTCTTTTACACTCCCAATAATAATAAGCATTCACAGTTCGACTTTTTTGTTGTTGTTCTGTATAAAGGATACCAACACAGAATGAGAAACTAAAGCAGAAGGAGAACATTTTAACATCATATCATCGTCTGTTTGCCCTCCTCACCTCTGGGAGGCGCTGCAAGGACCTGCTGTTCCTGAACAAGCAGGTTCCGGAACAACCTCCTCCCTGTAGCTGTCACCTAGCTGAACTCTATACATGGTTATAGCCCACCCGGAACTACTGTACCACCTTTACCTTTACTGTACTCAGTACTTATATTTATATGTAATAATATACCTTGTGGATTTATCAGTCTCGTTATTTTGCTATATTTGCACCACCTGCTTTTATAATAGAAATGTTGATGCTAATGTTTACATTCTCTGTTTATTTACAATATCTTATTTCATTCTGAAGACACTGCATACCTTACATTCACTGATCGCTCAAATACACACTTCATTTTCTGCTTTGTCACACTTTTGGCTATGGTAGATGCTAAACTGCATTTTGTTGTCTCGGTACTTATACTCTTTACATTGACAAAGTTGAATCTAATTTAATCTAATGTAATTTAGTTTAATCTAATGCAGGAGCAGGGGTGTGAAATTTGACACACTTCTCCCAGTATGGTTTGTTGAACACACTTGCCACCAGATAAGTATTTGCATCAATGTGACTACGTCACTGTGTTAAAGTGTACACTTTCACAGTACTATCCCCACATGCTAGGCTGTGTGTAAATGACAAAGGTAGATAAACGGGTGAGATACATCAATTTGTCAGAATCTTCTGTTTAAGAAAGAGCGACTCAAAATATGCTCACAACTTCATCTACTTTGTTTTAATAAACCCAGAGCGCTAACAACCTTGGATATTGAACAGAATGTTTTCAGCTGCTCTTGATCAATAAGGGTCTAATTTCATTGAACTGAATCTAATAAATGTGCAGATGTCAAAATCAGACAACTAAATTAGCTATTAGCCTTTGAATTATGTAGAAGTAAAATATCAATAAAACCGTTTACTTCTTTACCGAGCACATACAAGCACAATAACGAACAGATGCTCTATATCCACTTTATAGCCCAGTCACATCCCCAAAAGTCTTGCTAAAGAATATTACTATACATTGATTTTTTTCTTTTTTAATTTTTTATAACCATTCTCCATCCATTCGGCATCAGAAGACATCACGGAATGTCGTTTAGACACGTACATTTTTGTAAGTCCGCTCAAATATTTGAAACCATTAAACCCTGTGCAGATCACTGTGAAGAGATACATTAAGATTATGCTACAATTGTATAGCAGTCATTTGCGGTGCGTATTTAAGATTTATTCACTCAAACTTTTTCCTTGTTGAAAAGGTGGAGTGGAGGGGCGATATTTAATCAACTCCACGATAGAACAGACATCAAATACGTGAGCACAAGTAGTGACGATACTTACAATGTGTAAGTTTCCGACTGATTTCATGTTGATTTGGTTCTCGGAGATAAACCTGAATGATTATAAAGCAGCACTTTTGAGAAATTGTATCCCAATTGACTCCAAAACGCTCAATGAAAGAGACAGTGGCTGGTGCCGTCTGCAAACATTGCACCTGACGCAGAGATACGGGAGGCCGAAAGGTGGAATAGCTTTTCCAGAGTGCGAGTATTTGTGTCGCCAGAGGAATGAAACATCTAAACGGAGGGGTCGGGATAGGAGTGACCCCCCCCCTCCACCCCCGGCTCCAGACTTGGGAAGAATATGGAGGAATTGAGCATGCAGCCGCGCTAGCGATGGCGGCGGGCGAATCTTTATTCACTGGCAGCCACTTGCTGCTAAAGCACATTCCCTTTCAATCCATTAGGCCTCGCCGTCCCCTTCCCCTTCGTCGCACCATGCACCCCTTAATTTGACAATGACAAAGAGCCACTTGCAGATTTTAAATTTCATAATTTTAATCTGTCAAGTCTGACATTTAATTAGTGGCTTCCTAACCTGTGTCTGCCTCACTCTGTGAAGGGCGCCGTTTGTTCCGAAGGCGCGGCGCAATCTCCGGTTACCAAAGGAGAGGAGGCGAGTGGATTAATATATATGTACATTAGCAGCTGCTGCAAAGACAATACATGGCCAGCGAGGCCATTAGAGCCTAATGCAGACAGATGAGGTTAATAATATTTGGGAAGTGTTGCTCTATTAAGCGGAGCGCTGATTAAGACCTGAGTGGGAACCACCTTTTGTTCTGACGGAAAGCAGAGTGAGGCGGTAGCGGCGGACGAAACAATATTGTCCGACTCGACGTTCCGACCCACAATGAGGTCGGGCTTAATGAGAATCTTTACAAACCTGGACGGGTGTTGATGGAAGTCCGACGTCCAGCCGTAACTTCATTACGCAAACAGATGGAGACGGAGATTCGGGAATCTTCTGAAAAGAAATAGCTTGCTGATTGCTTTCGCCGTGCTCTTGATCACGTTGGACCTCATTAATCAATTGCCATCGGATTCAGCCACTCTCAAAGGCTTTCCTCCAAGAAAGCTGCAGTTGCAACTTGCCCACAAGGCAGCTGTTTTAAAATCAATAGTTTGTGGTTGGGAGAAATGCCCAATGATGGCTTTGAATTGGGATCATGTTTATTTATTCTCCTCATACACTGAAATAGATGAGTTTTAAATACCCCAAGAAGAATAGAAATGTAAATCCAATGCAATGCTGTGACTATCGCAAGAGCTGCAGCGAGATTTGGGAAAATCCAACATGGCGGCGCCCATGATGAATATCTTTCATTGGTATTACCAATGAGATCATCTAAATGTGACCTTTAGTTCTTCTTGATACACCAGAGCATTTGACAACCTGCTTGGCCGAGTGGTTCCTGCCATTTCTGGAAATAATTCACTCATGGTCTCCAACATTTGTGTTGAAACTTCCAAGAGACTTGACAGAAATCCGGACAAAATGAATGCAGAATACAGATGGATGGTTCTATTATCCATATGATTATCTTGTGTAAGTCTTTTTCAGGCTAAAGGAACAGATGTTTCTATTTAGAAATTCTAAAAACCTTCATAGGGTACTTGTATTACTATCTGGGACAGGAAGACTTTGCAGGGATCACGAGTGGCAACTTGTCGCCTCTTCAGCTACTTCAAAGTGACAGGAAGAGCAAGAGAAATCACTGACAGTCAGCAGTGAACATCCACTCACTGGGCTCCTCGGACATGGGCCAAAAACGAGAAAGTTGGGAACCTATGGCCCAGAAATGCCCGCAATATAGAGCCATAAAATTTTGTTTGATCGTGGTATCCTAGCTTTAAATTTATTATAGCCCTCGAAGGATAGAAAAAAGGTTCCCCAACTCTGGACTAAAATAAAACACTTCATGTGTTCATTTGTGCATATGGCTGCATGCACATATGCACAGGTGGTTGCGTAAATCACGTCGCAGGACTAAGTGGTGCCTGATCATGCACTCATTTCCTGTGCAGGAGTGATCCATAAATCACTGAGGACTGCTTTAAAGTAAATACTGCGAAACATCTGAAAAAAAAAAAAAAAGAAGTAGATTTCTCTTTGGGATTCAGGAAAAGTTACACAGATGATCACAAAAGAAATGCTTTTATATTATTTTCCAATGGCAACGTTTATGTCAGGAAGCAACTATGACTGCATGGCCATGGGAAACCCCGATTTATTCAACCAGACATCTCCTTCTTTGTAGATCACAAGTTCATGCAACATAACACTAACATAACATATTTCCATATTTAGGGAAAAAATTTATTTGCTTTACATGGGAGTTTAAAAAGAAAAGGAACTTCTGACAATGACAACATTGCTTTCGATGAGCTATTTCCATGTCCACCATATTTATGATACAGTTTGTCCCCATTTAATGTTGTTCTGGGCCTACAGCATTTCATGGTTACAACACAACTATCATGAATTTTAAAATACTTCTTTTGACTTATGACATTTGTGGATGTAAATACAATGAACTCAAAAGAAAACATTGTCAATTGCATGAGTAAAGGAGGAGGAATTATTACTTTTTTGTTCCCATTTTTCATTTGATTGTCTAGAAGTGATTTTCATACAAACTGTAAAAACTAATTTACTACTGCGCTAGCATAGCTGAGTGATAGCGACTACGTTGTGCTCCAACTTACACCGTTATATTACATTGGTGTTGTAGATCGATGACTCCCTGTAGAATGCGTAAATATTAATGTTATCTCCCCCTTTTATGGTGTCTCAAAGCATTTGGCCAAAGAGATTGCTGCTTCTTTTCAGGCTTCCTCTGATATAGCTGACAAATGTGTTTTCACGTGCTAATAAGATCTTGCTAACGATGTAACATTTTGAGTGAATTTACATCAACCCATCTTAAACCAGCCCATGTAGACATATGAATCATGTCTGGATAGCAGCTCATGAGCAACTTTTTGTGAAATTTGTGCACTTGTATTTTGTGAGGTCCCTTGTTGGCTGCTCAAGGCGAGAATTAGCTAGGGTGAGACGATCACATGAATAAAATACAGCCGCTAGCTCATTACTAATTCTATTATTCACTAATTAACATTATTAAAGCATCTAATATACTCCTCCCGAGTCCCTCTGCCTCTTTTCAACTGGGTCCCTGCTCTTCGGTTCCTCCCATTCCCACACATGAAAAGAATAGCACATCAAACGAGGCCTGCTTTCGACGTGTTGGGGGATTCACAGGTGCACAATTGCACTCTGCATAGGGAGGGGAAAAAAAACGCCTCGTCGGCCCTCGTCGCCATCTATACGCTTCCACTCCGGCCTCGTCGTGACACGAGCCGCTCATCGGAAGCATAACAACCCCCTCATTAGGGGCGGGTTGAGAAACAGGCCCGCGTGCAGCCTAATTAGATCCACGTCTGAAACTTTTCCCCCCACCAGCACCGGCACCATGTCCCTTCATCACAGGGAAATGCTGACATGTATGCAGTGAGGTTTAATCAAGTGTGCATGTTAGGGAAAGTTTTGCTAACGATTTGTGTCACTGAGACATGCATAGAAAGAGACTTGCACGCTCGACATTTGGTGACGAAAATGAGCCTAGCCAAGTTGTTCCCTCACATTTATGTCTCTTCACCTCTTGAACAGCTTTCTAGGATTCAAAAATTTGGAGAACAAAATTCTGGTTTAAAAGAAAAAATAAGTATTTCTTTTCAAGGTAAGGCTGGGAACTTTTGGGACACTCCTTGTAAGTGAAAATACTTTCTTCTTTTTTTTGTATCCTTCCTCACTCATCATTACGGTTAAAAGAACAATTAAAGAGCATTTTATGGTTCCTAACGTATCAATCTGACTAGACTGGTTAGCTTCTGCTGATGTAGCAATGGAGCTAGCAGTTAAGCTACCAGCTAGCCTACCTTTTCTTTTTGTTTCTTTTGTTTTTGTTTTCATAAATTCATGAAAATTTCCAGTTTCCATTGCATTTCACTGCAAGTGGGAGGTGAAGTGCACCGTATTACCACGGCTATAAACCGCGGACTGCCCCCCAAGTCAATCGCAAGGGGAGTAGGGGAAATAGGAAGACGGGTTATGTGTGTTTGTGTGTGTGTTATTATTATATATTTAAAACGTATTTTAGTGTTTTAAAAGAAAAAAGTAGGTCAGCGTTTTGCTTGCTAAGCATTCAAATCAGGTCCTCAATTAGTATAAGCCAGAAAAACGAAAGGTTGGATTTATGTCATTATTTATTCATTTGTAAAGTAAGACTTCAAAAGAGTTATGTTGAGTTATGTTATTGACATCTTTGAGTAAACTGTGAGTATCATTTAAATATCTCCAGGCTGGGCTGAGTGCCCTCTTTTTGTTGTTGTTGTTTTTGAAATGACAATATTGCCAACCAGAAGCATAATTTAACCTTGCGCTCACTTTTTCCTGGTTATTCTGCAAAATGATCATTTGACACCCTGCTGCGCCCAAATTAGATAGCGTATGAAAAAAAAAAAAAAAAAAAAAAAAAAAACGATACCTGCTTCTGATTCGGGCTCATTTGCTTAGTAGGACCATTGAATTTTCCCAAAATGGCCAACTCACTGTTCAACTGGTCTGGTAACAAAACGTCTACTGGATAAATGTTGTGTCAATTGGCAATTTTTTTTTCTAACCTTCCAAGGTGTGCAACTGAGTGGGTTTTGAGGAGTCGCGCTTGGGCTTCTAAAATACACCAGGATACAATCGCAACAATTGGTGACTTCTGGAGCAAGGAAGATTAATAAAATAAATAAACACCACAATTCCATTCTATTCACAATGCCTCCTGCTCAGACCATAAGAACATACAGTATTGTACATGGCATTTTTTTATTTTTATTTTTATGGATGGACGCACTTTGAATTGCCTTTTTACATTTTAGTTCATGTGCAAAATTACATAAATCCCTGCAAAAGCCTAACCTAATTACGGTTGTTTAGTTTCAACTGAGGGAACAATATCCATCAGTAGTTTGTAACTGTGTTTCCTAGGAAGCAGATATATTAAAACTTGCATAATGCATGCGTAGAAAGAGCACCTAATTCTACATCCTCAGAAAACAATAATTATTGTTCATATTCAAGAATACCCCAACACTGTGCTTTAGTTAAACATTAATATCATCATTCACACACCATCGGCTGTCCGAGGAGGGAAAATGCATTCTTTCTCGTTTTGGGCTCATTATTTTCAAATAAACAGGACACAGAGGCAAGTGATGAATATGTAGAAACTTGCAAAGATTAGCAGTTTTAAAGCGCCTTTCTTGATTGGTTTTCTAGTTTTAAATACTTCATGTTGTACTATGACCTTAAACGAGATTTCACTGGAGCACAATATAAATACCATTAAGGAAGTCTTTCATCATTGTGAGGAGGGAGAATTTAAATTGCATTAATATTTCTATTTGTGCCAACACAATATATACGGCATGCATATTGTATGGCATGATTAAACAAATACAACTTTTTTTGACATTGGGATACAATTCTGAACAGACTTAAATATGAATAGCTAAACTAATGAAAGGGAATGTCAGCAAACAGAACACATCGAGCTTATGTTTGTTTGTATCATTGTCCAGCAGTGGGCAATATACAAATAATTCTTGTACTTAGTAGATTTTGCACATATTTATCTTTATCTGTACTTCACTGCAGTATCTACCTTTCTGATGACTTTTTTTACTTTTACTCCCTACATTTGAAAACAAATAATACATTTTACTCTTTACGTTGTCAGAAGAGACTATGACAGATTAAGACTGATTGATACCTGGCATGGGCAATCAGTGATCGGTAGCACAACAAAGCTAGATGCTAATGCTAAATGTGTACGCTTGTAATAATAATAATAGTGGCTCACTTTCTATCACTTCACTAAAGTTTCTGAATTTATTTCGGATAAATTTGCCACTTTATAATGTCACAAATTTGCAAATGTATTTCTCAGAAATTTGTGAGTTTTTTTTCTCGCAAATTTGGCACTTTATAATGTCGCAAATATGTTTTTTTTCCTCCTCATATATATATATATATATATATATATATATATATGTAACCATAATACGCCGTCGTAATGCTCACCTACACATTGCTTGTAAAAATTAAGATTTGCTTTGTTTTAATGACAGTTCCTTAGAATAACCTTAAAAACACATTTTTTAATCATTATGGATAATTAAGGATAAAAGTACTACAGTACTACAGTATAAATACTGAGATCAGTGTTACTTGTGTGCATCTGCTATAAAAGGTTAGAATATGTACATAAAAGTACAATCAGCAAATTACAATTATTTTGATCGGTTATCGATGGGCCATAATCAGCCCATTAATTGGCTCGGTCCTACTTTGTGTTGTATTTTAAAAAAACAAAAAACAAAACTTGATATACAAAAACAAATGTTGGTCCATGCAATTTAGCATAAATACAGCTCTCCCCATCTTTACCTTTCTTGCTTTCTATTCTGTCATTCCCTTTCACGCTGATTGAACGATGCTTTCTGACAGATAAATTAAAAAAAAAAAGGACAGAAAAAAGTAGGAGCATTCCCCTTTTCCTGTGCAGCTGAAAAAGCAGCATCCTTTATTTCCCTGCTCTCTTCCGCCATCCTCCCGCCTTGATTAAATCTGCTGCTCCCTGCAGGATTATTAGGATTCTAATGCAATCTGAATTTCAGGAACTTGTTTGCTTGGTTACCTGTCACGCCACATCAGCTTGTCATATTAGTGCTGATCGTTGGGCTCCACCTAATCTGCTTTAAACAATTTCATTGGGCGCTGCTCTATAAATCATCCCCCTAATGGGACTGACGCGAAGCGGCTACGCTAGGTAAACAAATCAGCTTTGTTTTGCGTTAGGCAGCAATGAACTTGGCTTTATCAACTTGCCATCGATTCACGCGCACCGCAAGGTCAACATCTCTGCGGCCGCTCATCAACGGGAGTGAGGGAGTGATTGCACTCAGCAATTAGAATATGCATCCAACGGAAAACGCACGTCTTTGACACATTCGTTCATTTCTCATCAAAGCCGAGGCATTTCAAAGTAATGCTTTTTTGAAAGGCCAAATAAAATCCATTTGTACGTTTATTGACAGGAAGGGGCTGCTTAAAAACTCATTAACTTTCATGTCTCGTTCAGATGTGTTGATTAAGGCTTTCTCTATGAACTGTGATTTTTTTTTTTAATAAAAGCTTGGATTTCAGGATTATTATTACTATCAATTTATTTTGTATAGCTCAAACATTTAAAATCATGTATTTCCCAATGACACCAGTAACAAAATTCAAAGAAAAAAAAAAAAAAAAGACAATGGTGACTTTTGGGACACAAATGAAGGAATAAAGAAAAAACTACTAGTAATTGAATAAAGAAGCCCTGTATCATGATAGTATTATTCGTGTTGATAAAAAAAAAAAAAAAGATCAGATCGCTGGCATCAGGCCAAAACCTTGCACCCCCAAAATCGTCACTTTTCAAGCGACTCCAAAAACAGCATGTTTGTCCAACACTTTAGATTGCTCATTAATTTGTAAAAACAAAAAAACTACCCATCCCTGATTAAAAATAGTTCAAAAGTCAAAATTCAAAAACCATGTCACAATGCCTTTGTATATTGTCACTATGTGCCTCGCTTGTTTTCAAAGGTAACAATCAGAAACTAGAAGTTAGACATTAGAAAAATAAATAATTTACATTAATTTCATGCAATTGTAAGGAAAAATGCTATACAAGGAGTCCTCGAGTTACGGCTGAGTTCCATTCTTACCATGTAACCCGAATTTCGACTTAAGACAGATTTCACCGTTAAAGTCGATATTTACATCAAAATATTTTATACAGTAAAAAAACAAAAAACAAACAAAAAAAACCAACAAAAACAACAACAACAAAAAAACATATTTGCGCTACCCAGAACCTCGTTATATATATATATATATATATATATATATATATATATATATATATATATATATATATATATATATATATATATATATATATATATATATATATATACATATATATATATATATATATATATATACAGTGATACCTCGGCTCACGAACTTAATTGGTTCCCAGAGAGTGTGTGTAAGCCGAAAAGTTCTTCTTCCGAACATTTATTTCCCATAAGAAACCATTAAAATGAGAATAATCCGTTCCCAGGTCCCTATAAAACATCATTTTCTACTAAATAAGCCTTAAAACTACACAAAAATATACCTTATTTTATGTATAATAAATGTGCTATTGTATTGTAATTAAAGAAATAAATTATACTGTATAATAAAGTCGTTTTATTTACCTTTGTGATGGTAGTTCTTAAGGATGGTAGCAATGGTAGACTTACTTCATTCGCGAGCGTTTCACCGCGTAGAGTGTTTATGGAACGGTTGCCGCTCATTTCGTGCTCACTGGAGTGGAGGAGGTGTGTCCCTTGGTGAACAAGGAAGTGGAGCACTTTAGCGAGTCAACAAAAAGTGAGCACCGCCAACTACTTTCACCTCTTTCCTGGGACTAAACAGCCGTGGCACGATTTTCTCCTTTTTTTAGTGGCGCGAACTCCATTGACTACAATGCAAACGCGCCGCCGAACCGCCGTCCCTCGCTGGTAAGCATTAGGCTTAACACTAGCCTGTGGTAGGGTCTTTTTCGGTCACATAATAGCAAAAGTACACTCAAAATGTCTATCAAACACAAACCGCGTCCGCACTAAAAGAAAGGGGGTGACGAAATGGGACGCCGTGAGCGTGCGTCAGCTTCTCGTGGCCACCACCGTGGTGCTGTTCGACCGCGTGGTTTGGTTCGTCCGCCGAAAAGTAGTTCGTCAGCAGAGACTAAATTCTCGCGAATTTAATGTTCGTGAGGCGAAAAGTTCGTGAGCTAAAGCGTTCGTCAGCCGAGGTATCACTGTATATATATATATATATATATATATATATATATATATATATATATATATATATATATATATATATATATATATATATATAAAAGTACTAGTGGTATTGGTACTTGGTATCAGTATTGGTGTCTACTCAAGAGCTGAATACTCTATTGGTCTAAAAAAAATAAAATAAAAAAAAATAAAAATAAAAAGTGGTATCGAACATCCCAAGTATTAACAGTGGCCAACTTGTGTGTCAAGAGTATTCTGATAAGACAGTGTTTCATTGTTAGAATATTAAAGCAGTTTATTTTTTTCCCCACACTTCTATAATAGGTAAAAATGTTACTAAAATTGACCCTGAAACTTATTTCCATCATTAAATTATGTGACAGCACAGATTAAGTCATCTTTGTATTTGACGAATAAGTCACCGGAGTCTTGTTTGCCCCAAAAACAATAAAAGAGAAGTGAATACAGTCAAGAAGCACTGGCCGGAATCTTACAAAGACATTCCAAAACTTTCCAAATGTCTCAAATGAGTACAGGCATGATTTGTATCTATAGGTGAACGAGACAATCCTGTTCAAGTGTGTCAGAGAGTGAGAAACAGCGCAAGGAGGAACAAATAGCAACAAGCTGGCCTGTTCAGCGACGTGTCATCGGATCTTTTCACACCAATACATCTCCCTAATGCAGGCAATTTCCTGCAGCTTTCCGCCCTGGGAGGGGATGTGACCTTTGTGGTCTACTCCTGAAGACAATTCGAATGTTTGCCAACAAGGGGGGATTAACTCACCGATTCTCAACCCGTTCACTTGGCCGCATGTTTTGATAAGACGATTTGGACATTTAGTTTGTTATGCACAGTTTTCAGGCTGGACTCAGATTTGCTAAATGTTTTTGTTGTTTTGTTTTTTAAATTAACTGATTTTGTACAATGTGTGTTTAGGTTAAAACCTCAAATCCTATCAAATATTTACAAAATGGACTAATATGATTGAAATCGTAAACCAGGCTGAAGACTCCACAGGGAGTTTAGCAAATGGATTTTGAAAAAGATTCAGTAAGCAAGTTGGACATTTTCCATCATAATTGATGGCAATTATTGGGTTCTAATTAACGTTGATGTATTGATTTTCCCAGGCTTATTATATTCAGGCACAATTCAGGTTTTGTTTTGGTATAATGCATTTTTTTTTTCATGCAATCAAAATGTCTTTTAACAGTTACGTTTTATAACAATATATATTGACTAGTAACAAAGATAATTATGGTACACAAAATATATCAACAACATTTAAACAGAGAATTTGCTGTTTGTTTGTTTGTTTGTTTTATAAGGCATGACCAACGAGGCGTCATCATTTGTCGTGCACTCGCAGCACAACCCAATGTTTAATTCATTGTACATTCTAAAAAAATAAAGCTTCAAAACAATATTTGTCGTTATACAGTAACACTAAACTACTGTATATTACAAATAAATGCTTCCAATGTAGCAGTCATGGCTAACGTCAGCTAATGCTATTGCTGCTAGAGTATTTTGTTCAGATTAACCCCGGGTTTTCACTGGATGCTGTTGCGGTGCGGTTGCGGTGCGGTGCGTCTTGACTGCGTGCTCCGGACGGGTCAATTTTTTTGTCAATCCACACCGACTCCGCACAGCTGCGGTCCGGCAGCTCCGTCGCCGCCCACTTCCCAACGTGTCTCGCGGGACCGCGCGCGCGCGATCATGTGGCATTTCACAACGAGAGGTGGACTTCTTTTGATTTAACATTTTCTTCTTCTTCTGCTATGAGATAACATGCAGCATCCTTTTTTGGTTGTCCTTGTAAAGTATATTAATAACGAGAGTCGGGTCAGTGCGGGTCCACTCTTTATTTCTGTCTTCCGCGTCCGGCTGCCGCTCAGTACGGCAAGCGAGACGGGCACAACAAGCAATCGCGAACATCAAACTCACAATACATTACAGTCCTTATAAAAAAGATGTGCCGTGTCATATATTATTAGGTGGTTTTCCACCTCCAATATAAACCTCTCCTCGTCCATGTTCGCTGGTGTCTAAACCGTGAATGAGCACATGGCCCGGCGACGCCCACGTCACGTTTTGCTGAAAAACTTGCGAAATAGGAGCTGGCGAGTGTTTTATTCTGAAAGCTAACCGGAAATTTATTTTGAAACTGCCTCGGTCTTCCTGTCCCGCTCGATGTGTTTTGTGCTAGCTTGCCATTTGCCGGAGGCCTACCGCTGCGGCGTCCGGCAAAAATAGAAAATAGGCTATCCTTGCGGAAGGCTTGCGGCACGCCGCAGGCCTTCCGCAGTCGACACGCAACGCACCCGCAAGCGGTGTAAACTGCACCATTCGAATGAATGGAATCTAATTGCTTGCGTCGCCGGACCGCACCGCAACCGCACCGCAACCGCATCCAGTGAAAACCCGGGGTTAATTAACAGCGATCTATGTGACTATTTATCACAACTAGTGGTACAAACTTTCATAATCTTATGTCATTATGAATACTTGAGAAACATGTGGAATTATAGTGAATTGAGGCTACATTCAGATGTTGCGAGCAGTTAAAAATTGCAAACTCTTCAAGTTCCATGTTTTTTAAAATGATTAATAATGAGTAAATTCCTGTTAAATCCTAATAAACCCTGTCCAAATTTTTCTGTGTCTTATTACTGTTGTCCACCAAATGTTTAGAATTACTGGCACGCTGTGGCGTTTAGGATTTGTTGTTGCGGATCAGGACTGTGAAATCAGGGTATCTTATACAAGCGGTACTTAAAGATCCTAACATTAAGTGTTATGCACAGTATGTGTATGTTGGGGATATCCTGGCATAACTAACCAAACCTTACTTGAGCTCAGTTCAAAAAAATTATTAAAAAGATGGTGAAGTCCAGTGAGGACTGCCAACATTAGCTACTAGCTGCTGACTATCTATAAGCTAACTCACCTCATGCTTCCGTTACTTGTCTTAAAAGTTAACGTTGAGTTTTGTTTAAATGTGTCAGTATTTACAGTGAGACAATTTATACCTGTTTTTTGACTGCCACACTTTGACCCTGAAATTGATTTGCTCTATTTCTATTATTTACTCTGGGTAAAAATGTGTTGAGGTTGAAAAAGTGTCCCTTAACTGATTGTGTTCAACGGTAGACGTTCCATAATATGTAGGACATGTTCTAAATGCTCCTAAAATGACAAGAGAGTGTCACTTTGGCGGCGCCTTCATAAGGAAAGTCGAGGCGCTTGGATGTGAATCTGCCAAAGTGGTTGACAAGGCATGTGGCGTAAACACATGTCAACATCTGCCTGTCTTTTTAGGGGTGGGGGTGTGAAAGCCTTTTGTGTCTTATACCCGTGGCGCGACAGTCGGGAGGCAAACTTTCACCACTTGAAAAACCCTTCACATCATCAAATCCTAGCAGGCATGTCGAGCGTAATCTTCTCAATTATCCGCCTCTCTGTTTCTGAACGCCATCGGCTCGCACCTTTCTGATTCCTCCCGCATGCGGCATGTTGTCGGGATGGTGACAATAAGAGGTAAACAACAAGGAGGGAGGAGAGGTGCGTGGAGTTGGGTGCGGAGGTTTTGGGTACGGTGGCATTCGCCGAATCCTCCAGAGACCTGTGGGGGAAGCCACCTCACAGCCCCAAATGCTTTTTGCTCCTTGGGTGGGATATTTGCTTGGGAGATATTGACAGCAATTATGGAGTGACTCACTCGATGGGAAGCCACAAGTAAGAAATGAAAACTCTTTCACACTTCCTGAAAGAGCCAGACAGATGTCTTACCTTCAGCTTGTTTCGTTTGGGTGACATGCCATTATGGCAGTTTTAACAAAGTGATGTGTGTGGCAAACCCCAAAATAATGGCTGGGGCATTTATTTTGTATATTCAACTGCAGATGAGAATAGCATTTAATAAACGGAAGCCCTATATTTGTACATTGTACGGAGGGTGACCAAAGAACATTAAAAAGCTTCACATTCACTTATTTGCAAAGTACCGATGTACCGCAGCTGTTCAAAAAGTTTTACTTTTGAGTTCAAAATGGCTTACTTTAACCACACTGACGGGAATCAGCGACATCCTAAAGCTAAGCTAAGCTAAACTAGCTGAAGAGATATTCTTCCTCGGCATTATTGACCACACTGTTCACTTTATTTAAAAGCGCTTTAGTTTGTTAACTACAGTAACTACTGAAATTCACACACATCCACTTACGGGGAACCCACTTCCGGGTTAAAAGATTGACAAACGCGCTTGCCAACACACAATTCCCCACATAGCTGCAACCTACACATTGAGCTTTCTTGAAAAGGCCGTACATACAACAGTATTAAAAGATTTCATTCTGATCCGATTGAAACACTTTGGATTAGATACTCTTTTTACAACGGCCACATGAAAAAATGGTTTCTCATTTGATATTTGCTTTTTGTTATAGGGCTCTATATTCATGCCCAGTGCAAGTCTGAACACCTCTTGTGCGGCCATTTTAAAGGGAATGAGAGGAACCGATTGGCTGAGAAACATGTTGGCTATGTTAACGCACACAATGGCACAAAATGCACATTTCTGAACTGCCTCATACTGGGGATGTGTTATGAAAATACCAACACATGGTTTAGCCCGCCTCAGTGTAGTCAGACCATACTTCACGCCAGACTTGCACTGGGCACAAATAGCCTTATAACAAAAACAGGTTTGAAATGAGAAACAATTTTTTGCCAACTATGCTGTGTCCCAAGCTACCCAAATAGACACAAAGTAATTAGCCGGGTTTACATGGAGACTTTTTAGTCATTCCGATTAAAATCATTCCAAATAAAAGATCTGTGGTCACCTGTTTACATGTGACGTGATCCATTCCGATCTCAGCTTCTTTAATCGGGTCAGCCACATCGATCACGCGATTTATCAAGATCGAGTTAATTTGTCATTTAGCACAGTAGTTGTGATGTTTTAACACTTAACATCTTGATAAAAACAAGTTTCAAGTACTTGAAAACAAGTTCTCCCCTCGCAGAGGACCTCTTGGGGAGACACCGCCATTTTAGTGGGTAGAAAAGTGTCATGACACATTTACGTCAAGTCAGAGATCGCATCTGCCACACATGGCCTTGCTATTCCAATTGATGTGTTTACATGACGCTCGTTCGGATTGACGAAAGGAATATGCCATCCCTGTGATTCCGGATGAAATTCCATTCAGATTTAGCCATTTCATTCGGATTAGGGTGTTTATATGGGGATTTTCATTCTGTTTTGCCGTTTGGATTCATTCTAATCGGAATACATGGCTCCATGTAAACCAGGTTATTCAAACTTTTGTTGACCAATACAGCAGCACATAGGCTACCAAGTACCAGTTGTGCTCATAAATTTAAATAGGGGTATGCAAACTTATGAGCACAACTGTATGTCTGCCAAATAGTGATAAATGATGTTATATACAGTTGTGCTAACACTGCACAATTGTATCGATGATGACATTATATTACAGTATTTCGCAGTGGTTTCTTTAGCTGTAAATGCTGTACCACAAGACTCTGATGCAATTGTTCCACAATGTTGTGTGGGTCTATCTTCAGAAGATGACGACTCAGAGTTTCTCCATATGTTGTTTTAGTGTCATTTTAAACTCCAGTTTCACTTTCCAGTGATTAAAACAAACGGGTAACATTGTTTTATAGTATTCCAAAAATATGGTTGTACAAGTAGGCCTACGTGCAGCGATGCTAAACACTAACACCCGCTAACTCATCTGATTCCATGCTTTTTATATTTATATTTTATAATGCAGTGCTTGCTTGTATTAAAACCAAGTTTAAAAAAAAAAAAAAAGTGGTGCTTTTTGGGGTTTGGAACGCCATTTCAGTTCATTTCATTGGGGAAAAAGTATTTGATATACGATTAAATGGAGTTATGAGCTTGGACATGGAACGAATTAATCTAATTAATCAAAGACTGTACAAATGAATTGGTTTCTGTTTCAGGGAGTGTAGCAAAGCAGAGTCATGCCAAAACGTCTGACAACCTGCTGTACGTTTTAGATTTGTTAAGTGTGCATCAGAGGCGAGTCACAGATGATCGCTACGTCATCTGTAATGTTGGCCGCCACACGGTGCAATAAAATATATATATAAAAAAAAAAAAAGTCTTTCATCCACTTGATATTTTGTGCGTCACATGCCAGGTGATTTCCTCCACTACGATGATGTATGATCCATTGTTACAAGTTCATAGATGAATCCCGTTTTATTTGTGAGAGGACGCAGAGTCCAAGAACGGCAGAAGAAAATAGGAAAGACTCAGTGATGGCTCATGACTCCGGAGATGTCAAGGCGTCTAGTTTAACCCGCACATCCTCCCTCTATGGTGGACAGCGCAAGGTTCACAACGCCACGCCAAATTCGAATGGATCACATATTACTCGCTGTCGTTGTCCATTCTCCTCTACTGGTGGCTGACGGCGCCTGTCCCACCCAACTTGGATGGAACATGACTAATTGTCGTCTCCGCAGATGAGCCTTGGCGGCCATCCCGGAGGAACAGGGAAGAAAAAAATACTCAACTACAATACTGCTACGCATATTTACATGAATAAATCCATGCTCGTTTTTATCAATAGCTATTAAGGGGGTTAGTTAATAATTGTGTATTGTTTGTTAAGAAATACCTGAAAAATCTACTTCATTACAGTAACAAAGTATTTGTATATTTTTCCGTTCCGCCACTGGTGATGGCGTTTGATTTTGCTGCAATAAATCTGACTGCTTTATTAAGGCTATGATCCGCTTTCTTTCAGTACCTTCATGCTTCACGCTGTTCTGTCTTTTCCATTACGACACATTTCATGTGCTGCTCCCTCCGAGGTGAAACGACTGTTCTTTTGTCTGAGGCCTTTGAATGCAGCCTGCCAGCGCCCGTGGGCCCTCAATTGTGCTCCGAGCGGCAGGAAGAGAGAAACTTAAGCTGTCCTATTGAATTGATTGAGCATTCATGAAACCAAAGTGAGACCCCCCCCCCTTCCCCTCCACCTTACCTCCTCCTCTTCACGTGTGGTAATGACTTGCAGACATTTGTGAGGTCCCGTACGCAGCGCAGCCTTGAGGATCCCCACCTTACAGTCAGGTGCTGCGCTGTAGTGCCCTGCAGGCACAATTCACTTGTTCAATCCCTCATCAGGCGAACATGAGGGCTCATTTCGCCCCACGCGCACTGCAGACTTTATTGAAATTAGTGTGCTCTTATTTTTAGTGTTGCCACAGTTACCTTGAAAAAGTAACTTGGTTCATTTACTGATTACCTGATTTAAAAGTAATTTAGTTACTTTACTGATGACTTGATTTGAAAGTAATTTAGTTACTTTCATATGTGGTTGCTGTATTGATTACTTGATTTTAAAGTAATTTAGCTACTTAACTAATTACATGATTTAAAAGTAATTTAGTTACTTTAGTACTTAGTTACCTTACTGATTACTTGATTTAAAAGTAACTTAGTTTCCTCATTCTTTATTTGATCTAAAAGTAATTTAGTTACTTTACGAATGACTTGATTAAAAAGTAATGTAGTTACTTTAGTACTTAGTTACTTTACTGAAGACTTGATCTAAAGGTAACTTGGTTACTTTATTGATTATTTGATTTAAAATCAACTTAGTTACCTCATTGTTTATTTGATCTAAAAGTAATTTAGTTACTTTTCGAATGACTTGATTTAAAAGTAATGTAGTTACCTTAGTACTTAGTTATTTTCCTGAATACTTGATTTAAAAGTAACTTGGTTACTTTATTGATTACTTGATTTAAAAGTAACTTCGTTACTTTACTCATTACTTGATTTCCAAAGTACTTTAGTTACTGTAGTACTTAGCTTCCTTACTGATTACTGCATTTAAAAGTAATTAAGTTACTTATTACTAGATTTTAAAAAAGTGACCAAGTTCGATTACAAGTTACTTTTTACTTACATTCAGCAGCTCGCAACAACACGGCCTCATCAGAAAAATGAGAATATCTTGTCAGTATTTTATTGGAAGTGTATTTGTAACAGTAATGTTTGATAATGAAGGTTTTATGGAAAATAAAGTCTTTATAAAGATGACTTGACTTTCTTTACTTAAATACAGTACAGTACTTATTTTTCATTCATAAAAATATTGGTAGGCTGGTTGGCAGGAATTTCTGACCGGCCCTGATGAGCGACATTTTTGGCCTGGAATGGACCGGCTGTTCGGAATTCTCCCGAAATTCCCGTTGGCCACCACACCCCTGGTTGAGAGTGTTTTGTAGCACGGAAAATCGGGATCAAAGCCCCCAGCATTTTTTTTTTTTTTTTTATGTTTCAGGCCATATTGATTTATTTGACTTTTTTGGAGCACAGTCACATATTTAATCCAAAAGACTTATTACTTTTGCCTGACAATTCACATGAAAAGAATGGATTTCAATGAGTGCTCATTTAAGTCTGCGTCTGTAGATCCTATGCATCCAAAGCGGATTTCAAAGCAATTTGAAAGCAATTTTCAATGCATTAAATGGGCGAGTTGAACAATTATGGGAAGGAGCGCTAATCAAAAGTCACAAAGAGCAAATCAATGCAAAAGAAAGTAGTTGTGTGGTTGGTGTTAAAAGGAGGAATGGTAGAAGTGGTACAAGTGGAAGGTCCAAAAAGCAAAACTTGGTTCAAACTTTCATCATGTGTGACATAATATGTCTTGACAGCAAATCTCTTGACAACATCTAATATGGATTTGACTTTTCTTTGACATTTTTCTGTGAAACCACCACAGAAGGCTACCGATGATGGTATAGATTAAAAGAAAGATACAAAATTAAAATAAAATTAGTCTGAGATAGGAACATGTCTTGCTGCTGAATACAATATGGGCGACACAATAAATTAATTACAGTGAACCCCCGCTATTTGCGGGTGATAGGGATCAAGCCCTGCTGTGAATAGCAAAAATCTGTAATTGATACCCTTTCCCATAAAAAGGTTTAGAATTGCCTGTATATACCAAAAGATGGGAAACGTAGTATGTTTTGTTAAAACAAAACTTCCCAACTAATTTCAAGAAGTTTTTTGGTACCAAGATGCCACAAGATGGAGCAAAGTGATGTTTTTATTGCTTTCACACAGTTGGCGAACAATGGAGGGAAATCCAAAGAAACATCCACAAATGGGTAAATTCGCAAATAACAAAATTGAAATGAAGCAGATGCGAACATAGATAGCATGTAAAGCTAACAAGTGTCATTTTTATTGCACTGAAATTGTTTTTTTAATTACATGACTAAAAATAGTACATCAGTGCAATGGCAATAAACAACCACAAAGCCATAGATGTCTGCCTTTAGTTTCTTTTTACACTTTTACTAATCAATCAAACATTTCTTTACAGTACTGTACAATATTTAGGACCCTTAATAAAAGCAATACAAAGAGCTTCACAAAACTAGTGATGAGGTGTGGCTGAGAAAATTGTTGAGTAATGCTGAAAGCATCCCACATATGTTACTTGGATTTTTATTCTCCTCACTTTTTTTGGCGGGAAAACAGCTCCCACATAATACTTTCGATTTAAACCGTTCAAATTTCAACTTGCTTAAAAAAATTCACACATTCCAGGGTATATATCATCTGATTCCACGTTACTTACAGTACTCACACAATTTGACGTTAAATATCAAAGTTTCCCCATTCATTTTCAATGGGACTGACATTGAACTTTTTCATCATCATCATTACCAGCTCTGTGATACTGCTCATGTTATTTTTATTCTTTTATCTTTCAACGTCAATTAAAATTTGTAATTTTTACATAATTTGTCTTTCCATTTACTTCACAAGCCTTCAGCTTAGCATTGAGCTATTGGCATTCAGCTTTCAGCATTCCCACGCAATTTCTAGAAATTGCACTTAGTCTAGTTTAAGAAGTTGTTCAGAAAGCAAATGTTGACTGTACAGTTCATCCATTTTCTAATGTGCTTGTGTCACAACTCTACAGACAACAATTCACTCTCATTTTTATATCTATGGGCAGTTTAGAGAACTCAATTAACCAACATGAATGTATTGGGGAAACTGGAGAAAATCCGCACAAGCAAGGGCAGAACATAATAATAAGAGGTTTCATGATGCTGACAAGTTACATTAGTTCTAATACAAAGCTATAATTTTTTTGAAATTCGAATAACATCTTGTAGCTTAACCCACGTTGGCTGTACCAATTTTTACAAGGTCTACAAATGTATGCGGAATCATCAGCGGCTAAAGTATATCACTCTTATATTGGCGTTCACCCGCATGATGTCGCTCCACTTAACCCCACAACGTACTCCAGCCAAGGTGACACTTCCAATCACAACACAATAACTCCTTCGACAGGCCTGACAGCCAATCATTGTTTGGCTGGGGCAGAAACGCCGCACCCCCTCGAAACCTTCAGCTTCCTCGTCACATTTTAATCATCCGCAATTAGTTTTGTTTTAATAACGCCGGCAATTAAAAGGTCCTGCCATCTGCATAATTCATGACGGAACCGCACCGATGTCAGAAATCAAATGCAACAAATTGGAAGTAACAAGTTTCAGACAGTGTGATTCAATTAAGATGCGGGGGAAACACTGGGCCATGCATAATTAAGGGGGCCGGCGAGGCAAGACTCATGTCAGGCCTGTCAGCCCCGCCGCTGCTATTGGATTTGGCCTGTCACACACGCTCACATCAGCCCTGTATGAATTACAGCTTACACTCATTTCCTACTTTTATTTGGAAGTGCTCTTGACTCCATGTGTGTTCATGTCGCAGCCATGTATACAAATCGTACCCATATAATTGTATCGCTATCAACCAGATATTATTTGTACAATATTGAAACAGTTCCTATGTTGTTCTTTCTATTGTATTGTAGTTTGGTGCAATGTGTCAGTTATCATGTAGCATCCTGATAGTGCAACATATCACATCACTATTTGTTGTGATACATTATCGATACATGACAGTCATGTAATTTTTTAAGATCTTTTCAATGGATGGTGTTTCACTGGAACAGTTATAAGTATCATTGTGTTCTTGCAGAGTACAGTTATTGGTGAATTGATGCTATCTATTATCATAACATTGTGCCAGGATGTAAGGATGGTATATATTATGGAAATGACGAACAATCAAATTACTAGGTGGAATCCATTATAGATCCACTACATGAAGATGTCAAAATGTCATTTGGGGGTGTCACTCACATGAAAATCCTTTCTGTGAGATAACCCCTCTTCATTTAGAGAGAAAGACGTTCAACGTACTTTAATTTCAATCACTGTATCAATTATAATACATTGTGATGATATTGTAAAAATGATATTGGAGCAAGGTTATTATAGCTAATGTAAACTAACAAAATATCCATCCATCCATCCATCCATCCATCAATTTTCCTGACCACTTATTCCTCACAAGTGTCACGGGGTGTGCTGGCGCCTATCTCAGCTGGCTCTGGGCAGTAGGCGGGGGACACCCTGGACTGGTTGCCAGCCAATCGCAGACAAAATAACTAAAACTGAGACAAAAAATGGTAATAAAATATTAAAACTAAGTGAAAATACTAAATGATTTTGTGGGGTTTATTTAAAATGTAAATGTATACATATTTTTTTAAATGTTTGGTCACAGAGAAACAAATTAAAACTAACTGGATAATGAATGAATGAATGAATGAATGAATGAATGAAAAAAAAATTGTCAGTCAAAAGGAAATTATAAACCATAATAGAAAATCTCAATGTCATGATTCGTTTTGTTAATTTGGTTTTACTTCTGTCCTTTTGTGAATGTATGTCTCGTTAAATTTTATTGTGTCCACCTGTGCTCGTCACCCCTTGTGTCATCCAATCAGCTCCCACAGCCACTTGTGTCTTGCCCAGATGTCGCTCGTCATTTATTTATTTTTTTGTATTTACAGTAGCTCCTTGCTTCAGTACGTTCAATACTTATTTGTTCTTGTCACATCTTGTTGTTTGTTTGTCTCAAACCAAGTCCTGGTCTTCATAGTGTTTAGTTACTTTGGCAAATGACACTTCATTTATATAGCGCTTTTCCACCTTCAAGGCCCTCAAAGCTCTTTACATTTTTGACTACCCATTCACCTACTGATGACGTAGCATCAGGAGCAATTGGGGGTTCAGTATCTTGCTCAAGGATACTTCGACGTGGTCACAATGGCCTGGGATCGAACCCACAACCTCTGGGTTGGGAGACGACCACCATACCACTGAGCCATGCCGCCCCCCACTTTGCATCTTGTTCTAGACTTCTGTTAATTTTGCATTTGTGTACCCTTTTGTTCTTTTCAGATTAAATTCCCAATTTATGTGCACACCTACCTTATCTCCCTGCTTCCCTGAATTTGGGTCTGCAACACTCACACAACCCTGACACCCAAACTAATATAGCCTTGGTCTGTATTCAGAGGTTAAAAATATTATTTTCCACTTCTATGATACAAATATGAACATGCAACCTAATTTACTCACCATGTATTATCGCACAATCAGTGTCTTCATCATGGGTTTAAAGTTATGATGTCATATTGCTGTGGCACAAATTCTTGACATGGCAAGTATCATCTTGCAATATATTGTGGTACGTAAATGGTACATTAGTTAATGTTTTTTTTTTTTTTTTTTTTGTATAGACCTGCTCAATGAGCTCAATCAGAGTATAACAGACTTTTTGCTCAATGAATCCATTATTCCTCAATTGTTTCTCCATGATACTATTTATGGCCTATGATACCAAAAAATTGCCATGGCAAAGTATTGCAAGTGTTGCTATTTGAGGTGATATATAGCCATGTTGCATGATTTTATAATTTTTTGGGTCAAATACAGAAGGCTTTCTCTTTCAGTGACACAGAAAATCAACATCGAAGCGTAATCACTGTCATATGGAAAGTTACTGTGTGCAACCCAGTCTGACTGTATAACCTACTTGTGTTTGCGGCACTGTAAGAGCAGCATACAAATCATGGAAGTTGGGGCGAGAGCTCCAATTTGGGCCAATTAAATGTGGAGCAGTGGCAAATTATGCTGAACACGACATGTAACCACATGATCAAGCCTTCATGACTGTTTTTACGTTCATGTTAATATCATCAGAGCACAGCACTTACTATAAACTCTGACACTTTGTTCAACTCACCATTAAGCCATAGCGACACGTGTGTGACGATGGCCACAATTACGACACGGGTTTGGGCCAAAGATAACTCATCATTCCCATTTCGCGGGTATAGGGAATGTTGTGGCTGTCGGTTGTTATGGAAACAAATACAACAGAGGGTAGAAAGCATCCCACTGACTCAGATTTTGTCCAAAAGCGAAATGATCAGAGACTGTGCCTAATCTGTGATCTCACTTGTGGTACAAACGTTATACTGTTAGCATCTCTACTTTACGTGTCGTACTATTCACACTGCTTTATCATGGCGATGAGCCTGATTCAGAAGAATGTGTTTTGCATTTGCAAATTCACATTTTTAACCTATCCTCCGTTATTTGCTCACCCAAAAGCTTATCTACTGTAATTGCTGTTTTTGTGCTAAGGCCAAACTAATAAAAATATTACTTTGACAAAATCTTGTGGCATCTTAGTGCCATGTCAAAGTGAACTGAAAGCTTCAATTAGACAGACATACGTATCTTTTGTAATCTATAGGCAATCCTTGTAGAGTTTTTAAAATGCATTGTTGTCATGTTTTGGTTTCGTGTGGTTTTGTTTGGGTTAGGTTTTATTTTGTTTTAGGTGTTTGTAGTGTCTCGTTACCTTTAATCTTGTCCACCTGCGCGTGTCTTCCCTTCCAAGTATGTGTGACCAATCAGTGCCCTCAGCCTATTGTGTTTTCCAGGTGTGTCTGGTTTGTGTCTCGTTAGTCAGTGTTGTTTTTTTTTCACGCATTGTGGGAGCATTGTCTTATCTTGGTGTGGCGTACTGTGTGGGTGTCGTTTGATGTCAAAGCCAAGTGTTCTCTCGTACAAGCCAAGTGTTCTTTTGTCCAAGCCAAGTGTTCTCTCGTTCAAGCCAAGTGTTCTCTCGTCCAAGCCAAGTGCTTTCTCGCCCAAGCCAAGTGCTCTCTCGTCCAAGCCAAGTGTTCTTTCGTCCAAGCCAAGTGTTCTCTTGTTCAAGCCAAGTGTTCTCTCGTGAAGCCAAGTGCTCTCTCGTCCAAGCCAAGTCTTCTCTCGTCCAAGCCAAGTGCTCTCTCGTAAAAAATCCAAGTGCTCTCTCGTAAAGCCAAAGTGTTCTCTCGACCAAGACAAAGTGTTCTCTCGTACAAGCGAAGTGCTCTCTCTCGTCAAGCCAAGTGTTCTCTCGTACAAGTCAAGTGTTCTCTCGTCCAACCAAGTGCTCTCTCGTCCAAGCCAAGTGCACTCTCTCGTCCAAGCCAAGTGTTCTCTCGTCCAAGCCAAGTGCTCTTTCTCGTCCAAGCCAAGTGTTCTCTCGTGCAAGCCAAACTGCTCTCTTATCCAAGTCAAGTGCTCTCTCTCATCCAAGCCAAGTGTTCTCTTGTCCAAGACAAGCCAAAGTGTTCTCTGGTCCAAGCCAAGTGTTCCTTTCTCTCACATCCAAGCCAAGTGTTTCTCTCTCACTTCCAAGCCAAGTGTCTCTCTCTCACACGTCCACGTTCTGCCAAGTCTGTCCACGTAATGTCCAGTCTGTCCACATTCAGGCAAGTCATGGCAACCAGTCTGCTCAGTTTCCGTCCCGTCCTGTCCATCACCATATTTGTTGTAAAGTTCCTTACGTTGCCCTTCCTGTCTGTCTACCTGCCATGTTTCTACGCCTTTGGGTCTATCTCCCTTCATCCACTCATTCTATAAATAACTTACAGAAAGCACTGCTAATGATTACAAGCTAACATATGGAGGTCATAAGTATATGAGAAACACGTGGTAATAAATTAAATGAGGACAAAGTTGTACAGCCGCCCCTCACTGATCCCTGGTGAGATAAAGGCACCTTTTCCTCTGAAAGTGTTTCAAATGTGTGCCATTTTATGAAACGCTTTCAGGACTCTTAATTACCGAACACTTTTCGGGGGATAGTTAAAAGCATAGGAAATGAAAATAACTCTCTTTATGAGTTTGCAAACACCCCCACTAACTCTTATTTCATTAAACAATCGTAACCACATCTCATAAAAGCACTTTGCTTAATGAGATTGCCTAAACGAGGCCACATTAACGCAGCCTGCTGCCATGCGCACACAAGATGTTGTTTGGCTAATGCGGTGCCCTAAATTCTACACAGTTGCCAATTTCTAGTTACATTTGACTTGTTATATGAGTTAATAAGCCCTAATAAAGGAGTAAATCAAAAGCAGATGTGCGCCTATAATTGTTGATATTCAGATTTTGTGGGGGTTAGAGTTGTAGATTGGCTTTAAGCACAGGCGTCAAATTCTAAGCCAGAACCAGTCTGCCATATCATTTATGGCCCTTAAAGCAAATAAAGTGTGTGTCCTTTAAATTTCTTGCAAAAAAAAAAAAATTGTATCAAAATTGGAATTTTTCTCCAATTGTAAAATATATTACAAGCCCCTTTTCCACTATACTGCATCCCATTTTAACATTATTGAAAAATCTGTTGTGTACTTAAACATATCCGCTAATCCCCTGACAAACCCCCGGGAGAGAAGGACGACCCCACTCACCTACTGCTATAGGAGACAGTCACCACTGTTGTGGGAGAGCAAATGCAAGCACCCTAAAGTACTAAAATATTCAATAATCATCACTGCAAAAAAAAAAAAAAAATCTTAACTAAGATCTAATTTCCTAAATTTAAACTAAATTTGCTTATTTTGCCGTGACAAGTAATTTTTACTTAAAATGAAATTGTCAGACAAGATCATTGCGCTTATTTTTAGATACTTTTTATTTAATCATCTTATTTGATCAAGCAGTCAGCCTTGAGAGTTAACAGCCAGTTTTAAGTACTGTAAAGCTTAAAACCAGCATTTTCCACATTTGACAACTAACCAACACCAAGGCCCTGAACTGGGGTTTCATAAGATGAATGTTCTTATTTTAAGATTTTGCATCTGCGATTGGCCTGCAACCAGTTCAGGGTGTACCCTGCCTACTGCCCGAAGCCGGCTGGGATAGGCTCCAGCACCCTCGCGACCCTTGTGAGGAGTTAATGGATGGATGGAAGATTTAGCATAATCTAGAAATAAGACGAATGGAAAAATTACAAGTCTGAAAACAATCAGACAAAAGTGCAAGTTTGTGACTTCGTTATATTTACGAAGCTCATTTGTTATCTTTCCAATAGTCTGATAGCCAACTACAGTGTCGAGTGGTAGAATGTCTACCCTCAGACTTGGAGGTTGTGGGTTCAATCCCGGCCTGGGTCATACCAAAAACAATTAAAAATGTAAAAATGCTTAGAAAAAGTCAATATAACTTTTTTTTTTTTTTTTTGTATAAAAATACTATTTTCAAGGCAGCTGTGGTTGATATGGGAATAGTATTATTTTCTCTGTTTTTTCTTTAAATCTTACAGGTAGATTTAAGTACATTTTTCTTTTTTGTTGGCAGATAATTTTGCTTATTTGAAGTAATAATTTTATTATTTTACTATAGTTTTTTGTAGTGTGGACTGTTTTTAGTGCAAAATAGGGCGAAATTAAGGTTGAGAAACTCTGTGCATAGATTGTCATATCTGAGCGTGCCAAAAAAATAAAAAAATAAAAAAATTGTCCAAAAACCTCAACAAGATAAAAATGCATTAAAATCAATGGATGGATGGAATTTGTCCCCTAACTCTGGTGCCATTCATATAGAACAGCCAGACAGGGGAAAAAGGCGGGAAAATGTTTTTCCAAGCAGTGTAAAGCAACTTACAGTATAAGTGAGGACCAAAAGCTCCCTGCAAGCAGACGGACTAATTGTAACCAGACACAACCACCTTCCCTTTGGCCTGCAAGTGACCCTTCCTCATTTTCAAACTCCATTCTTTCCCCGCCGCTTTATCAGTCTCTCCCTAAATCGGCCCTTGTTAGCAACTCCGCCGTAACGACACATGGGAAAATTCTCGAGTTGATTGCACCAATCTGATTCAGGGCAAAGTTATGTAGCTGCCGTTTTGGACACCTAAGTGTTCGGACCCTTGGTTCATGCTCTACCACCCTAACTGCCAAAGCCCGCACAGACCATGAATCTAAAACCTCAGGCGGATGCACAGATCTCTTCATAATTGCGCTGTTCTAAACAATAGCATGCCCACTTAGAGCTGGAGTTGCCTTAGTCACTCCAGAGGGATTGAGCGAGGGAAACTTTCCCGCGAGAGGCAGTTTTCTACTTTAACGCAGCTGGTTTAGGTTCAACAAAAGGGGGACGTGGCCCGAGGAGCCGAGCGTGAGGGGAATCGGAGCGTTTAGCCGTCTCCAGACGCAGGGGGCCAAATGAGCCTTGTGGCCCTTGTGCTATCTAATCTCATTTGCATTTCCTTTCAGCAACATGAAAGAGAAGCCTAATAGGGGCCTGATTGTGTTTGTTTGGTAGAAATTCTGTGCAAATACTGTAATTCCTGGCGAGTTGCTCTGAGACGATGAAAGACTGCAGCCTTAAAAAAAATGAGACGTGAGAGTTTACGTGCAGAAAAAGTGAAGGTGAATCTATGCGACTTCTGCGTCTCGCGGTGAGTGATTGACTAGCGGAAGGAAAACGCCGGCCCGATGACAAAAGAGACGGGAAATGGACGCCGAGTGGATCTGACGTGACGGGTGCCAATGCCCCGATTGATCAGTGGCATCAGCGCCCCCGCCGGAACCCGGGAAGGCGGCGTTGGAGTCGGCAGGCAGCTGAAGGTCACAGCTCACTGTCACAGCACCGTCCGATCGCATTACGCGTCACGCCGTCTGGCAAGCGGCTCGCCTCGCTCACATGATGGACAGATGACAATCATCTGCGCTCCATTGTTCCGCGCTGTCTCTGCGTCTGGCGGATGCGAGCGTTTAGGCTATTTTGTTCTCATTTCTGTCTTTGCCGAGTGCCAAACTATATTGCTTGCAAAAGTGTTGCGTTCAACATCTTTCATCTCTGTTTCTGTGGCAAAAGTTGGGCATGTTAAAACGTAAAACTCTAGTTATTATATTTGTTTTACGCAAATAAATGTGACATATCTTAAACAAAGTGCTTCATTCAAAAGAATGGTGATGATGTCTCTTACCCCAAATCCTCATTCACATTTTAGTTTCTTTTAACCACTGAATCTCGAATCAATTTGATTGAGTTACTAATTGAAGTGTTGCCAAAAAACATGTCATAGCAAAAAAAATCAGCTTTGATGATAATGCTAAATGGTGCACAATTATATAGCATTTGTATCAACACTATATGTTGTCCAAAGTAGTCTCATGTTACGATATTATCACGATATGAACCTCACCCGTGTTTCAAATGAAACTGACAATACTGTAAAAAAATAAAATCAAAACTCAGGTACCAGCAATGAGAGAGAAATAGGCTTGGCTAGTCATTTTATTTTAATTGTATCGTCCACACAATGCTAATTAGCTGATGTCAGAATTGTACATATCATTGAAATAATACGGGTAACATTATTTTTAATGAAAATAAATGACTGAAATCACTAATAACACTTATTGAGGCACTTACTTGTTAATGAATGCACACATAGTGAATTTGAGTACATTTGTGGACGAACTCAAACATGTTACGTTCCCCTTCATCTAGCGATTAGCGTGGTCGCCAAAACATGCCCAATTAAAATTAAACTGCACTAATGAACTAACCACCAGAGGGTGCTGAAACTGTACAAATGGAATTGAGCCATTCCTTTTTAACAGATGTTCTGCTTTTAATATTGTGACATGACGACTTCATATCGCAATATTGCTGTTATTGTTACATTCCTCGTCCAAAGCACTTTACCAAACCTCATATTGAATTTTTTTTTGAAAAAATACAAATAAATACAGTGACCAAAGACTGTACACGCTAAGGTATTTGCGTCCACCTATGGAAAGAAGTTCTTTTTTAATTTAAAATAACTTACTTTAAGCTCCAGGTTGCCTTGGTGTACACTGGCCATCAATGTCTTATCTGTTGTACTAGCTAGCTAGCTAGCACTAAGCTAACTGAGGAGGGTTTGTCTCTCTGGTCCAGCATTCTTTGTCACTCTTGTTCACAACAGTAAAAATGTATCTACATACAACAACAATGACCGAAATGGAAAAAGTTTGTATTGGAGAAAAACCCTTGAAATACAATATTATAGATGATTGAAACTGTAATGACAACATCCTGATATAGAAAATAAGCAATAACACAGTTAAGATATCCATCCATCCATCCATCCATTTTCTTAACGGCGTACTCCTCACAAGGGTCGTGGGGGTGCTGGAGCCTATCCTAGCTGGCTTCGGGCAGTAGGCACGGTCCACCCTGAACTGGTTGCCAGCCAATCGCAGACAGTTAAGATAGTGACTGTGAATTGCCTGTCTCTGAAGTGGCCTCCCTGATTTTTTTCTCTTCTTTTCATCAATTTTGGAGTGATGTCCACTTCTTGGTAATGTCACATCTGTGCCACATTTTCTCCACTTGATGCTGACTGTCTTCACAGTGTTCCATTGTATATTTAATACCTTGAAAATTCTTTTATACTCTGCTCCTGACTGATACCTTTGAACAATGAGATCCCTCTGATGCTGTGGAAGCTCTCTGCGGACCGCTGCTTGCTCTCTAAGATGTGACTACCAAAATGTCAGAAAGTCAAGTTTATTTGTATAGCCTTTAATCACAAAAAGTCTCAAAGGGATTTGCAGGTCCACAGTTCACAAAGATCTAGAGTACGACATCCCCTTGTCACGCTGGAGAACCAAGACAAGGGCAGGAAAAATTCTCTCAGACCCTCAACATCCTGGTCACCACATCATCCAGCTCCTTCCCTCAGGTAGGCACTATCGACCTTCCAACAGCTTCTTCACTCTTGCCATCAACTCCTTAAACGGTTAACTCAAAATCCGTTGCCGCATTATTGTCGCTTCAGCTCTCTGCACGACTGGTCACTTTGTCTTTGCTTAAATGTTTCTCCGTATCATTTGCACAGCTGTCATTGGTTGGTACTACAGCACAAATTGTTCCCTTACATTACAAAGAGACTCTCTAGTCTCACATCTTTGTTTGTCATAGTTGCTTTACTGCAAAAGTATTGTAGCTTATATGCAGAAAAATCTGAGAAAAAAGCAAACTAAAACATCTTCAATTTATTTGGGGTTAATCAGTCACTTTAAATTTTAACATGAATGTGATTGGATAATTCGGAACACAGCCACACCCCGTTTTAACAGGGTACACTTGTGCAACCACATTGAAAAAGTACCATTTGATCAATTGAGTTGAAAACATTTTAGATAGGGTTATAACAAACACAGATTGAAATCGGCAAATCTGTTACGATTTGACGAGCTGAATCAATTTGTTCCATTTTAAAAGGTATACCGTCCTTAATCGTATCGCATACCATGTATCAAGATGCCTATCAAATCGCCTTTTATGAGTGATGTACACCAGATATGCCAGGGTGTCGTCTGCCTTTCGCCTAAAGTTGACAGGATAAGTGAGACAGGAAATGGATGTGGCAAAGATATAAAGATAAAAAGATGCTCACGATGCAAGTCTCTTGGATGTGACAGGTTGTCTGTGCGAAGTGTCAAACTATATTGCAAGTAAACGTCTCAAATCCCAAAAGTTGCAAAGTTGAACATGGTATAGGCGGCCAAACTTGCTGATTTATAGTCCGGGGTTCGGTCTGGGAAGGTGTTTGTGCTGGTAGCCAATGAGCTCTTTGTTTTAATGATGAGAGGAAAGGATGGAAAAGTGATTTGGGCAGACAGCAGGTCTGCTTCTCCTCAACGGAAACTTCCACCAGGCAGGCCATTAGCGGAGGTGACGGAGAAAAAGCGCGAGGCAACCGGCTTTGATTCTGATTTACGCTCGCGCACCAATGAAGCCAAACAAATTAGGAGGAACAAAATAATGCGCAGCGAGGAATAAATCATATTAACGATGAGGCTTTGAACGACAGTCAGACATGAAATAGAGTGGCGACGGGGGCATCTGGAGGAGAGGGTGTCAGATTAGCAGATGATATTAGGATGCGTCTTCACACAGGCTGAGAACAATCAAGCGGCGAGGGTAACGAGGAAGACGAGACTTTGTTCTTTGCTGGCTGTCTGCGACGCACGTGTTGTTATTCAAATCAACAGCCACAAGATGCTCGTTAGCACGCACGACGGTTTATGCTCATTAGCTGACAAAAAGGTGAACTGCACCGACTGGAAAAATGATAAATGTAACACATTCAGCTTTTTTTTTGTCCCTCTTACAAAGTTATTGAAATGCAATGATGCACTTTTCATTGCATGTTTGATAATAGCCTACAATTGACAAATTTAATAAGGGCAAATCTAATTAATACTACGAGCCATTTCTAATTACGCACTCAATTTAGAGATAGAATTGGCAAATATCGTTAGAGGTAATGTGAACCGGACATTTGACCAAATTCCCTTCATAAAATCGATCCTTCAAATCGTTTTTAATGGGATATAGCACAACTTGTCATCATCCAAAGTCTTCATTAGACAGCACCTCTACTGGTAGCAGCCAAGTATGAGTAGATCTCAACATGTGATGTTTCAAGGCGTAGGAATATGGCGTCACGCTCAGATACCGCTGTAGTTACTGTTGTTCATTTGTTACATATTTATGGGCAAAAAGTGCTTTTCATACAAAGATTTGCTGGAATTATGACTTTACTAGTGCATTAGCGTAGGTTAGTGATGGACTACGCAACTGTCAAATTCAGGTTACGTCACCGGAATGGATTTCCATTGTAAACAAAGGACTCCCTGTTTTTGTAATCACCAATTCTCGTGATAATCCAATACATTTGTTATGCAACATATGTGCAAGATAAGTCAGACTTTTTTGGTTTATTTATTATCTTGGGTTATTTTCATACATTATTTTTGTAGGTCAGTGACTATGGCTAGTTCCAACTAACATACACACTACAAACAAATTTGGCATTACATCACTCTGTTTTTCACCAAAGACAACAAGATGCACTTTACTGACATAAATCAATTCCGCAAAATGGACTAAATCACTAACAATTAAACTGTTCTGCCCATTCCTGTCAAAATTGTTTACTCCCAAGACTTTTGCCTGCCCTTATGAACGGTAGCTATTTGTTTTACCTTCGCTTTACACTGATCTGATTGGCTGGATCGGGTGATATTTTGCAATTTTATGAAAAATCATGTAATCAGCTGTAATGTCTTAATTTGCCCCATCCATCAATCACATCATTGATCGGCTCTGCGAAATAAGACATTACATGTTATGTTTAATGTTTATCAGCATGTTTTGAATATTTTTTTTTCCTCCTATGCCGCTATTCTAACCTGGCAATAGCTATCCATCTGGTACCTCTCCATAGTACTGTATTTCCCATATATAAGGCGCACCGCATTATAAGGCGCACCTTCAATGAATGACATATTTTAAAACTTTTTTCATATATAAGGCGCTACAGTAGAGGCTGGGGTTACGTTATGCATCCATTAGATGGTGCTGCGCTAAAGGGAATGTCCATAAAACAGTCAGATAGGTCAGTCAAACTTTATTAATAATTACAAACCAGCTTTCTGACAACTCCATTCACTCCCAAAATGAATAAACAGCTGTTTCATTATTTTCTCTGAGGTAAAGTATTAGTATTAGCTAGCGATCCAAGATGGCGGGATCTTCTGCGCATGCACGTCACCGATCGTGCAGGGTCACCGATAGCGTCTTGACAGCGAAACCTGTTGCGGCTCAATATTGATCCATATATAAGGCACACTGGATTATAAGGCTCATGGTCAGCTTTTGAAAAAAGTTAAGGCTTTTAGGTGCGGCTTATAGTCATGAAGATATGGTAATTTGATCGGGAAAAGGCGGGAAATTCGTTACAATAATTCTAGCTGATTGGACGATGCGTCATTCTACACGTTTGTTTTAACCAATCACGGCCATGGGTGAAAATTTTGTCTTCGTTCTTGCCAAAGGGGAGAAAAGCACAAACATCTTACCAGCTAGAAATGCACGAAGTGCCCCTTGCTGTTCAACATTCAACAAGGAAACGGTGAGTAATTCTGCGAGAACATAATTAATTGTAGCGTCCATTCGTCCATGTTAGGTTTGTTTGTTAGCTCCGGCGTCGGCGCTGGCTTCCTGGTTTTGTCACAGTTGCATATCCCGCCCCTCGACACAATGTCGCTCTGTGATTAGTCCGAACGGTGGGAGTGGTCCAAGATGTATTCTCCGCGGTTTGTGAACTCACAAATACAGTGAGAATTCATCTTCCGAGAGGAAGGTTACCGCTATTCCTGGGTCAGGCCAGACCTTATAACCTGCAAATAGTGGCAGTGTCTGTTCCGATACTGATACTGGTATCGGCAGAGGTGCCGATACTGCATTAAAACAATGGTATCGGTCTCGGTGACGACTCACAAGTAACATGCCGATACCATCAATTCCAACGCTAATATAGGATTTTGGATGCAGCATCTTGTGTCTTGCTCATGCACGACAATCACTGGTATGTGACATGCTCACTGTATGCCGATATCCTATTGGTCCTTGAATGCTCTGAACCAATGGCAGGACAGCTATTTCATGTTGAGGAAAAAAAAACTTAAGTATCGGTATGGTATCGGTATCGGCCGATACTGCAAAGCTGGGTATCGGTATCGGGAGCCAAAAAACGGTATCGGAACAACACTAGTAATTATAAAAGATTTTTTGAATAGATATATTAGTCGGTCTTCTGATCAAATCAGTGATTGGTTATAGTTTTTGTTCAAACTCGATCAGTGCTCAAGATCGGCCAAAACATCCTGATCATATCAAGCCTAGCTTGAACTAATCAAATCTAATCAAGTAAATAATAAATGTAATGTTTCACCAAACCTCACAAAAGGGGGAGTTTTATTGCATTAAAAGGCTGTAAACTGTATTAATAATAGTTATTTTAACCGTCATGAAAATGAATGTTTTGATTCATTGCATGACATTTTGATTTAAGCATCCGTTTTCATTGAAAGGCCGTAATTTTAAGGGATGAAATGGTGGAAGCCAATTTGCTTAGCGTTCCCGCGGTGGATTTCCAACGACAGTGCTAATAGATGATCCTGTCATGTAATCATCTCGATCCCCCAGTCCTTGTTCAACAGATGGGCTGCATTTCCCGTTCAGACCTGGGAGATTGAGAGCTCCTTGACGCAGACATGCAAAACTCATTACGCTTCCGATGTGCGGAGTGCTGCAGGAGATCCCCAATGATTCCATAATTCCATTTGATTTGAGGGGGAATCCCCCTTTAAATGCATTCCGACAATCACATCCGACAACGGTTGCCTCAGACAACACTCCTTTTGACCAAGTTACGTCTTTGGCGCTGCTGCACTAAAAGCTCTTGTTGCCTCGCTTGTTTTCTTCCCTCACAAAAATTTCCACCGTGAAACCACAACCTAACTGGTAATGAGCCATTTTTCTCTGGGCCAAATCGGTTAATGGGTTTATATATAACATCCCTTCATTTGTGTTTAGTAAACAAAAAATAAAATAAGTAAATATGTCACAATTAACCCTTCTTAACCCTTACAGGTACTGGATTTGCTGTCGTGAGAGGTGTGTGGGACAAATAAACACCAAATGGATCAAAGCTAGCATTTGCGGGTATCTTTTGAATAACTATCTCAATAATTTATCGTTCAAGAAAAAAAAAACAGCAAACATCCAAGTGCTTTAAAAGCAATGACAACACAAGTCATCACCTTAAAGAGGCTGTCTGCCGGTTTCACTCAGGAAAATTGACTTTTTAAATACAGGATTTAAACAAACAAACTACTTCTCAATTTATAGATATGGGCTCTTCATAACGTGTGGGGGTGATTTTGTCCCAACCAAACTTGTATTTTGCCATTTTGTGTTTGTTTTGTAAACAGCGAGCCGTTTTTGTGGAAAGACAGTGTTTACACCCCTTCAGCCAATCGCGCGGGGGAGGCTGGGGGGGGGGGGGGGGGGGGGGGCGGGGGGGGGGGGTAAACGTAGCCGGGCGAACGTGTCAGCTGCGTGACGTCACTCCCCCGGCAATTTGAAAGCACGCACGGATTTTTATTTTTTTTTTCACTCACTCACTCACTCACTCACTCACAGAAGCTTACATGTGTGAATGAGTGAGTGAAAAAAAAAAATCCGTGCGTGCTTTCAAATTGCCGTGGGAGTGACGTCACGCAGCTGACACGTTCGCCTGGCCTCGTTTGCGACTGATCTCAAACAGCCTCTGGATACTGTGGCCACGTTGGTTATTGTATGCTGCTGTTAAGAGTTTGACTCAGTCGTAGAATTTGAGAGCGTTTAATTTGATAAATAATGGATTAGTTGGTTCTATAAAATTGGAAAGGTTAATAACGAGTATAACTTTTTTGGAGCTTTGTGTATTACTTTTGTAAGTATTACTCCATATCGCCACACAATAAGTCAGGTATGGCAGTAATAAAGAACAGGATTATGTGTATAATGATTTCTTATTTAGGAGATCTTTAGTTTTATAAAGTATACTTAAGAGTTTTTGATATTTTTCTTTTTAACATTTTCTACATGAGATTTCCAGCATAGTTTTGCATCAATTACAACGCCAAGAAATTTTATTTCATTTACTCTTTCTGATTTTGACTTGTTTTTAATTTGTCTAGTGTCAAAGATTATAAACTTTGTTTATATCAAGATTCAAAGATAATCTGTGTCAAACCAGTTTCTTTTCCACAGTACACAGAAGCTCTGTGAGATTTTCTCCTGAGCGATAAAAAGTTGTGTCATCAGGAATAAAACTTTTTTAAAAACTTTAGAGACACAGCAGATATTAATGGGGTATATGCCACGGAAGAGGCGGGACTGTTTTTACACATCAGATTGTTTCCGGTTTGATTTGCGACGTGTGGGGCTGCGTCAAAAATACTTGTGCTTCCGACTTTGCGCCCCTCGGTTGCGCGTTCGTCACCCGGACCGGAAACAAACTGATGTGCAAAATCACGTCCCGCCTCTTCTGTGGCATATACCCCATATACAGGGTGAATAATTTAGGACCAAGTGCAGATCCTTGGAGGACGCCGCGAGTAATCTGCAACTGATTTGATTTCACATATTTTTTAAATACATTCTAATTTCTATCATCTTGGTAACTTTTTATCCATTTATATGCCATATCTCTTTTCTGGATGGGTTTAGAAAAATATAAAAACTGACTAAAATGAGCCCAACAGGAAACGGGTTCTGGATGAAGCCTAACAGAGATGTTGTTGACATGATCGCTTTTTGAATGCACCCTTCACAAACAATCAGCCATGAGAGCCATCCGCCCTCTTTGTGAGAACTCAAAAATAAACCCTTCTCTCCATCAATACCTGACAGCAGAATTTGCCTGTTTTCTTCTCCCCACCTTCAGGATACACAAATAACACAAAGGTGCATTTATAGTATTTGTATAATCCGTGAAGTGAAAATTACACACAATTGAGATGAAAGGCAATTAGACAATTACAGCTAATGAGGGCAATCCTCTTCTTTCACCCTGACTAATTGTCAAATTAAAGAATGCTTCTTTCTCCCACTGACCCTGTGAGGACTGAAGGGGAGGGCGCGCTGGGAAAAGCAAACATTGGTCGGCCGTGTCGGGCCTGAAGGCTGCAACGGAGCAAGCAGGCTGCGTTTAGAAAGTGATGGGTGTATTAATCACCGCTCCGGTTAAGACAGCTTTACGGCCTGCCTGCCAGCGACACACGCACACAAACGTAGGACTGTAGTGGGCAATCGGCCAAACGGGAAGCACGGTCGCACCCACAGGAAGTGGAGCGGTGCAGACGTCGAGCTGGTGAACTTTGTCTGATGAGGTCAACCTTTCAATGCATTGCACCTGATGCACATTTGTTGTATTTGACATTTCATTTAGGCCACATTGGCTTACGAGTGCCCCAATTTGCGAAGCAAAAGTTGAGCTATGAGCAAGGTTCAGCTATGCCAACATTCAATAAAAAAAAAAGAAGAAAAGAAAAAAAGAAAAGAGGGACAGGCACCAATGCACTTTCAGTCGTTACGCGTCAGAAAAACACAGTCAACCTCACATATACAAAATGAGGGAAACAGATACTAACACTGAACTAACCACATAGGCCGGCTCCTGATGTCACTCATGAAGCCACGCCCCTTAAAGGCACATTAACACAAATTTACAACATTGTGTCACAGATTAATCTAACTTAATGAAACCATCTTATTTCTAAGCATTCTCTTTTATATTCATATTTTACAGAACGGTTTTCTTTATTAAAAATGTAAAACTGGGGGTTCAGCATCTTACTCAAGGATACTTCGACGGGGTCACAATGGCATGGGATCGAACCCACAATGCCCGGGTTGTGAGACGATCATTCTACCCACTATTCCACGCCCCGTAATTTGTGTTTGTGAATTTGGTAGCTTGCCACTGGTGGACCGACCTGCCACATCTAGCAATTTGGTGACAAAAAGTAGATTTTAGACTCGCAAAAAGCAGGTTAAAGTGGTAGTGCAAGTGGTAATTTCCGTGGATCTGATCGTGAATGGTGGATGTCATTGTATTTCATTCAGAAATACGACAAATTCGTGACCAGTGTAGGTTTATAATCTCCGCTAAGGTGAATAGCGTGTACTGAAACATTTGCCAAATGAAGTAATGCTTCCCCATGAAATAAATGGAATTAATCTGTTCCAGCCCCAGAATGAAGCTTCAATTTGGTTTTTTTTATTGGTGTGTTTTCAAAATCACAGCAAGTACATAAACAAGTGAAAACACTTTATGAAGAAATAAGATTGATTTTGCGAACAAATAACCAATAAACATCTTTTACCTTTTTTCAATGTGGAAGCTACGCATACATAGTAGCAACATTTAATGGTAATGCTCCCACCAGTGAGCTTTTCATTTATGTACACCAAAGATAAAAAAAAAAAAAAGTAAAGCAATAAATAAGTAGTTTGGTAAAATTATTATAAAGAACTTTAGCCACATCATCTGCCTGTAATACCTCTTTTGTTTTTAACAATAGCACAGATGGTCGGTAAGCTGACCTCTTTTCAGGGTTTGGTCATGTGACGTTGTCAAGCTGAACCCATAATCACTGGGATGTCATTTTCGCTCAACAGCAAGTGTTAATAAAGGCAAATTGGCAGCACCCTGATTGATTTAGAAAAGAAAAAAAGTGGATTTTGCTGGTCAACTCATATTCCACAAACGCAATATTAATCAGAATACAATGTTTAGACTAGTGAGGGTGGATAGAAAAACATACTGTAAAGAAAGCCTTTGACTCTATTTCCGCTTCAAGTAGAAGTGCACTATTACTGCCTATCTTGTCAGATACATTAATATTTCACCCTTATTACATTTTCATCCATTGTGACTAAAAAGCCTCAACATACCCTCTCTTCATGCACGCTTCTTTGTCACACATAAAGCCATATCTTCCTCTTCCAGCTATTTCACCCTTTGAAAACACGCAAGGGTTGATAGGTGAAAAGGTCGCAAGAGAAGTTCTTTTCACGCTCCCACGCCTGACCTTGCTTCAGAAAGTGCCACTACAGGTGCAGACTTAACAGCCTAAAAAAAAAAAACAGCCTTTAATTGTTCCCTGTTCTCTGTCAGTGACCAGGCCAAAAACACTCCTTATTGCTCCTTACTATATTTCAGTCTGACAAGCTGCCATGACAGTAAGTCCTCCTGTCACCTGCTTTCATATGGCAGGGGAGGGGATAGTACGAGGCGGCAGCTGACGTATTGGAAACGATGCCTCTTAATGAGGATTGATAGGATCTCGTCAGTGTTGTGACGCATCATCAATTACGTTTCATGCAAAAATAAGTCTGCGGCCGTGAAAATGTATTCACTGTCTTCAAAAATGATTACATTTCTTTTTTTTTTTGCATAGTTTCCAACTTTAATGTTTAACGTCATCTATCGAGTCAGAAAAAATGTGACCAAAATAAAGTTTTTAAATGATGATTTAATTTACATATTAAAGGAACGAAGTCTTCAAAGCTACCTGGTCATGTGTGGGGACAAAAGTATTAAAACTAAAACCTGGCTGGGCCACCCTCAACTGCAACAACTGAAATCAAGCATTTTCTATAACTGAGTAGTTCACATCTCTTTGGAGGTATTTTAGCCCACTTTTTTTTTCAGTTTCAATTCAGCAACACTAGAGTGTTTTTGAGCATGAAAGGCCATAATTGTCATAATTTTCAGCTTAAAGGCAGAATTAATGGTCCGATCAATCACAACAAATCATCCAGGTTCTGAAGTTGCAAGCAGCCCCAGACCATGACACTCAGCTCAGTCCATAGAGTGTTCACACAAATGTCTTGGAAAACATCGAAGAGGGACTAAGCAGGAAAAAACAGAGGCACAGAAGAACAAGATTGAAGGAAAAAAAATACTCACAAATATATGAACCAACACATAGAGAAGATGAGAAGATGACACAAGAAAACACAGGCAGAAAGAGTCCTAACTGCACAAGAAAGGCCTTAAGACAAGAAAAGCAAACAAAGAAACTGCACATTAGCCACACAAGTTTAGAAAGAGAAAACAGGTAATAAAGTAGCATAACACAATTAGTGCTATGTGAACCGCATTCTTTGTCATTTTTAAGTGTACTGTATTCTTACTATGTTTCATTTTAATAAACACACAAGTGATAGACATAATTTTCAAATTGATCAATTATGATTTTCTTTTTGTTTTGCTCCTCAAGTTTTTATTTTTGCATTTCAGAAATTCCACGACAGTTTACATTATTCTTAGTAATTCTGTCCAAAGACAGCCACTTGCAGTATCTTTCAATGAAATGTTAATCTTGCTAAATAAAACTAGGTTGTCGTCTGACTGCAACAATATTCTCCCTCTTCATACACACAAAAATGCAACAAATTCCCTCCAGGAAGTTCAACTTTGGGATATGATTTTTAAGTAAGTTGAACTAAAAGCCAAAGCCGCTTTGCGCAACCCTCTTGTGAATACAGAAAAAAAACAACATCTTTTTTTAAGGTAAAGAAAGCAAATGCGTCTGTGGGACTAAAGCTGTGGGAGTTAAAATAAGATGAAAAATAGGTGAAGAACCAACAGACAGAAAAATATAAATAAATGGCAAGTAAAAGGAAAATATTCTGCTCCTCCTCCATTTATTTAATGCCACAATAGTCTGACAAAACTAATAATTGAATAAACTTACAAACAAAGTCTGAGTCCAATTTATTTGTCAAGTGAAATTACCAGTATTGCAAAGTTATCGCGATGTTACATAGACAGATGTTACCTTTTTAAAAAAGCGGACCTCGCAAGTTTCCTGGTATTCCCCTAATGCTATAATTCCTACGAATCACTCCATTTAAACTGGAAATGAGAGGGGCTCTGCACGTTAGCTCGCCGACGTCGTCATACATCCCTGTCAAAGCTAACATGAAGTTATTTGCTCATTTGTCTGAATTGTTGGAATCATTTGTGTGAATGCGCTTTTAAACCTCCCGAGTGGTCCATTCATCACTTGCAGTTCTTTGCAACCAAGCGACATCATTTGTTTCGCTTTGTTTATCCCATTTTTGTCAAAACTTGATTCACGGTGAAACACGGCTTGTTAGTAGGATTTGTTAAGTAGTCACTTTAAGTATATTTTGTGCAGTGATGCTTGTTTTAAGTTGTCCACTTATACCTAAAACGTGGGCAAAACTATTAATCAAAATGGAAATGGTCACACTTTTGAATTAATCTTTTTTTTTTTTTTTTTAAATAAAGTACTCCAAAACACTAACAAATAAGCTTGGTCATTCCTTTGATAATGAATGATCTGCAGTCTTATGAGGTACATACGCTATGGTGACATCATGCATGACAATTTACGCTATGTGGTTCAAGTGACACAATTCCGATTTAGTGTGATGTCCACCTAAATATAAAAAAGGGATAAATATGCCACAGTAAAGGTGGATGAATCATTAAATGAGCAACATAATTTTGGTTGTTTGAAGATTTTGAATGACTGAGTTACATGCTCATTTCCGCTAGCCTGTCCACACTCTTTCTCTTTATATGTTAGCATTAAGATAATCGACTTTCGCTAATTGCTAAAATATGGTTTGGTTGAAAATTTTGGTGCTTCTTCATGCAATGTTTAATCCTCTTTTGGGCAGTTTTACAGTAAATATATTTTAAATGTATTTTAAGCAGTTAATTAAAGTGATTTATATAAGTTAATTAAAAAAAAAACTGTACTGTATAATAATAAAAGTAAAGTAAGTCTTGCTATTATGTGTTTTTTCCCATATTGTAAGTGGGTCTGGAACACATCCCATGGTATAAATGGAAGTTCAATGTAAATTCAGTTTAGCAGGTTTTGTGCAAATTTATAGGGTTAATGTTCTTTATTTAAAAAAAAAAAAAACCTGTCATCTTCATTAGCATTATGGGAAAGATATGTAAAAATGTTGCTAATCGCATTTCCTAAGAGAAAGACATGACATCAGCAGACTACTGCAGGGGTGGGCAAACTTGGTCCTCGAGGGCCTGCAGGTTTTACATGTTTCCCTTCTACAACACAGCTGATATATGATCAGCTCATCAGCAAGCTCCACACAAGCCTGTTGATTGGAATCAGTCTGTTTTAGAAGAAGGAAACCTCCAAAACCTGCATGCAGGAGTCCGGTCCTCGAGGACCGAGTTTGACACCCCCCACCCCACCCTCCCGGTATAAGGCATACACTCACGAATAGTATTTGTAAGCTTTGACAATGCTGACGTGAAGAAATTCACTGGCATACAGTTGGGCAAAAAAATACGGATTTTGCAAATTCACCAATTAAAATGAAAACAGAGGTCTGTAATTTCCATCGCAGGTACTGTATACTTCAATTGTGACAGACACTAAAAGCCTCTAATGTGAAAAAAAGCACACGCACACACAAAATGGAAATTACATTGTAAGATTTTTAAAGAATTTGGGTCACCCACAAACAAGCAAGGGGCTTTAATTAAGATCTCAGCCCCTGGGATCAAAATGATAAAGTGTGGAGAGCAAAAATCAGAATCGGAATTGCATGAGGGGATCTTGTGAATGACCTTCAGAGAGCTGGGACCGAAGTAATAAAGGTTATCATCAGTAACACACTACGCCGACAGGGAATCAAATCTTGCAGTGCCACATATGTCCCCCTGCTTACGCTAGTTCATGTCAAGGCCCATCTGAAGTTTGCCAGACAGCATAAGGATAATCCAGAAGAGGATTGGGAAACTAAGGCATGGAGGTAGAAACATGATGTGTTTTTCTGCAAAGGGGACAGAAGGACTGATCCATGTTATGAGTGAATGAGGCCATGTGTCGTGACATTCTGAGCAAAAACCTCCTTCCATCAGTGGCTGGGTCTTCCAGCATGACAATGACCCAAAACACACTGCCCCAAGTCCTAAACTAAATAACTTTGCTTCTCTGTATTTTGACTTTTCAAGTTGGGAGTTTGGATTTAGCAACAGGACAAAGATCTTTGGGTCTTCTCCGAAACTGACACTCAGGAATCCGTCAGCATGTGTGAGACACAGGGAGAGAAAAGTATTCCGGCAGGAGTGGGAAAACAATTGTTCCTGACTGATTTGCCTCTAACCCCGTAATGAAGCCCATGTGTACGACGGGCCTTTCAACAAGCTGCAAATCTACGCGCTGCCCTCTCACCACTTGATTAAAGCAACAGCCACTCACCTGCTCTTCATTAGCCCAAGCAGAGAACAGACGTGGACAAATAAGTTAGCACCTGTATGTTCTAATTCTGCATGCCTGGTGCACCTATGTAATACTTGGGTGTGTGTGAACCGATCGACTCATAAGTGATGGCATGGATTTGGCGGTGGACGGGTTGCAAGGGATGGAGAAAGAGCAGGGGCATATTCTGCGTTTTGAGATCGATGAGGGGCTGAGCTTGGAAAACACTCATTAGCCGTAACATGGGGGTGGGGGTCCCTGAAGGAGGGCAAAGAAGTAAACAAAAGTGAATCCCACACAAAGAAACCTAAAGCAAATAATGTGTGAAAACGTGCTCAGATGCGACGACTGTTACAGAACAACCCTAAAGGGCAACGTGTGGGATGGGATCATCAGAGCCGACGCTGACCTCTGCCTGCGCTGAATGGAAGCATATTAACACTCCAGGCTCTCAGCAACATTTAAGCAATTTCGTAAATTACCTGTCAGGCTACTTTTATAAGGTTTTCTTATTATTTGAGGAGGGGTATTTGCATATATTATCAAAGCTGTGTCTTTCCCAGAGCCTCGCAGAGGAAGCACCTGTAGCCTCTCAGAGAACGCCCCCACCGTCCTTCCCTTGGTGCCTTGTCACAGTCCTCTATCCGGCACAACCCACAGAAACAGGTGTTCAGTCAATTTTCCCCCAAAAAACAGAAGAGAGGGAATGAGAGCACAAGGCCACAATGGGCCATGCTCTGGAAAGGGAAAGCAAGGCCCTGGGGCGCTTCCACTTGGTTAACACCGAACTGCGCTCAAGCCAGGTGCTTGATGCCATCGCTTCGTATTTACCATGTGCGGACGTACAGTTGTTCTCAAAACTAATTGCCGGCGCGGGGGCCGTTTGTAAAAGAGATGTCTGTTCTGTCGGCGGAGGGGGTTAAAGTTAATTTAATCGGGCATGTGCACTTTGGTCCTGGGACATCTGCATTCAGTGGCGTGGCCCCATTTGTTGCAATTTCAGTTCTCATTTCCATTCGCAAGAGAGATAACTGCCTGCATATGGAAGCAATAGATAGAAGAGGTCAATGCAATTTCTTGCACTGGCAGAGAGAAAAACCTGTGCGCGGTAATATGGGCTGGCATACGAAGAGACAAAAATCTGGGAGGTCGGAAGAGAGGAATCAATGATTCCTTGATTCCCTTTCAGGACAATAACAATCCTTCACGTCTTCTAGAACGACTCCCGTCTCTCCTCACGTCATGGTCATAATTTCCCTGAGTGGACTCTCCCAAGGGGGTTCTGATGGTAAATAGAAGGAAAAACATGGTACACACTGGCAGGTCTGACTGATACTCCTTATCATCAGAGAACACCGCTGCAAATGAGTGGAATACAATCTGGGAACAATTTTTTTGCTCTGTATGAATGGCAATGATGCAGAATGCGAGGATGACGTAATACCCGAGCCATATCATTCACTACGTTTATATACAGTCAATATTCGGGTTGAGGTCAGAATTCCGGTTTCTGATACATTCGAGGTAACCCGTTTACATGCGTGGTGGACAGAGTTAATCCCGTTTGTATGCTCATTTGTGCTCAATTGGAATATCCCGTTCGCACGGACAATGTAAATACGTAAATAACGTCATTTCCGTTTTTAAAATACTATACATTCAATCAAAGACATATTTACGTCACTCACTATGCTAAAAAAAAAAAAGTAGTTGTTTTACTGCTCGCCTCAGTAGTGTGGTTCTTTTCTGCGAGCGTCATGTTTGTTGACACCGGCCTGAGTATTTCTGATGGGTTACATACCAGAAGCACGGACATATATTTGTACAGTATTTACTGTCTGTGTAGATAGGCACAAACTGTGGCATTTTCGCAGTAGAGATACAAAATAGCGTGAAAACGCAGAAATCAATGTATTCAAGGGAGGGTCCTTTAGCAAATAGGACGGAGCTGAGCATACAAGTCGTGACTATATAGACCGAGATTCCTTGCAAATCAAATAAGCGAAGAAGAAGAAAAGAAGACCAAGAAGAGAATAGCAAGCATGTGTTCAGCGAAAAACAATGCCCCGGCCGATCGAGGTATTCTGAATGCATTTATATGAGCAAGAATTTGGTTATGATTGGGGTAACCCAGGGGTCTAATTCTCGTTTTTAAAAACAGGAATAAGAACATATTCGGGTTATTGCACGCTTACATGGCCTTACGAAAACCAAATTTTGCCAATATTCTGGTTTTAAAAAGAATTATTGCCTGCATGAAAACGTAGGCTGTCAGGACAAGAGTGATAAGTTTGACACTTGGCTCTCACTTCTCTTGTGCAGTTGTGTTGTACACAAACATAGTGTTGTGCTGTATAAGAGATACTATCAAATTAATACCAGATCTTCAATTACAGCTCGAGTGCAGTAATTTCAAGGCATGCACTAATTTCATGAGACCTCAATGTGAGGTTTCAGAAGAATTTTTTTGATGTATGCTGTTTACTGTGAGTAGAAAGAATACTACAATAAAGTGCAATAGAATTCAATGAGAGAAAGAAAAATACGTTTTAGGAGGAGCAATGGCTCATACAGCACTGCTCACTAATAGGGACTTAACATGCAAATTGTCGATGATATCAAATGCAGCTACATCATAAGCGTTCGGAAACTTTGCCGCCTTCAAATTTGGCAAACTCCGGGCACAAACTCCAGACATCATTATTTCACAACATGTTCCCCACTAATCAAAACACGGCCAATCTAATCTCCATATAGCGACTATGGACGATTTCAATCTTCCCTCGTTGAGTCGTCGGTCTAAATTCAATACGCTCAATCAGTGGCGCTTTGAAAATCGCCTAATAAGGCCCGTTAAAACCCCGAGCTTGCAACTGATATGAAGCCACTAGAGAGCAATTAAGCTTTAGCTTAATAGTTAGCAATGGGCCAGAGGAATGTCTTCCCCCTTATAAAGCCCCAACTTGGGAGACTAATCTAATTGAGTGTCTTTTTTGTGTGTGATTATTTATGATTAGAAAGTGTTAGTGGAGAATGTGGGTGGGTGGGGGTCTGGAAATCGTTTGATGGGGATCAGTATTGTGCCGCTCCGTTGGATTAATTGCGGCCCAGCTATCTAATAACCGCCTCTGCTTGGGAGGGTTATCTCAAAGACTACTTGAAATGTCGTCCTTGGGTTCACTTGGTTTTCCATGTGAGATCAATTGAAGACATTTAGGATCTTATTTATGATCTCTTCAATCAAGTTTAAGACATTAAATTAACAAAATGCAACCACATTCAGGGTATCCGACCTGCTATATGACCATTGGGAGCATGCAAAAATGATTTTCAGACACTTTAGTTTTCAGTCATTTTGTGTCGGGTTCAAAGAAAATTATTTATTGCAAAAGAAAAAAGAGGTGATAGCGAGAAAGACAATTCGGTTCTTGGCAAGTGTTTTTGTGATCCATTGATTATTATCATTGGAGCCTTTCCGGCTCACATCTGCTTTAGGTGTGCAATGTGTCTGCGACCCACCATGTGAACACACCGCCCGACTCCTTACCCCTAAAGCTCTCATTTCCTGTTCTGAGTCAGTGGAATTGGCTCTGGGATCCAGAGCACTGAGAGCCATTCCCAACACATTTTCATCAATCAAAAGTACAACTCTTGACCCGACAACAGAAAGGGAATAATGTCACGGCTTGTAAAACAGATCTTTTTAGAAATTTGTCTTTAAAGTTCCAGCTTTAGGGACAGCACCTTGGCAGGCAGAGAATCAACCGTTGCTTTCCGAGACGGAGCTCATTAAGAGAGCCCGTGTTTGTTTAACAGATACAGAGGGCTCTCTTTCGTTCAATAACAAGTCATTAATGAGGGTTTGTGTGTGTTAGGGAATTAGAGCGGCTGTAGCCATGAATCACGAGACGCATCAGTCTTGTTTTGCAGATCTTAAACAGCAGCCGGACAAAGATAAACATGCCGGCGAGGTGAGAAGTGGGAAGAACAATAGTGTCATCATTTAGCCGCGTGATTCTATGAGTTCAGGATGTACATTACTGTAAATGACTCCTCCTAGATGGTGTCATTTTTCATGTGCTTTTGGGTTGGAACATTTTGTATTCATTAACAGAGAACGTGTGTTCCACTCCAAGTTATGATTAAAAATAAGAAGCTACTGTAACTTATTTTGAAGAATTATCAAGAGGAATGTAACAACTTCAAAGGATGTGTAATGCTGAGAACCTTGTTAACGAGGTCTTTCCAGTGCAACAGAACAGGTGCTATTCAAGTTCGGCTTGATTAATAATTAGGGCTGTCAAAGTGAAAGCGTTAATAGATTAATTAATCACAGAAAAAAGTTAAACTAATCACATATTAACGCAGATTAATCGCACTATTTTTTTGGACCGCACTTGAGCCTTGAACGTAACCGCGGATGGTTACACTGAAGGCTGCGCAGGTCCGTGATTAGGTCAATGCACGGCATTTCCTATGCCTGTTGTTCCAAAATGAGCGGGGTGACTCCAGTTGGTATGCTCGGTGGTAAATTTCGCTTTCAAAAACACTCCGACGGGACTTTAGATAAAACAAAAGTAATTTGCGTTTAATTAATTGCTGAATTGCACCCAATTGTTATGATGCTGTTACGTTTTGAGCAATACACGCATGCATTGCGTACATGCATTTAATCAATGATTGCAAATGACATTCAGATAATAAAATGTGTTAATGTCAAAATATTACAGTATTTTGTATTTATTTCATATTACGTGAATACGCAAGTAATTTAGCTGATTAATCGTGATTAATCCAAATTAAAAAGTGTGATTAATCAGATTAAAAATTTTAATCGTTTGACAGCACTATTAATAATGTGGAATAAATTATATGAATGTCTTTAAATGATGTTACAAACTGTTCCGAATCATTTTGTTTCTGTAGAGAGAAAAAAATAGAATTTTATTTGCTGAACTTGAATTAAAAGAATGGGAAAAAAAAGTTCAAAAGTCATTACTGCAGTGCATGACCAAGCCATAGCGTTTATGGATGATCGTGACATGATTTAGATTTTCCCCCAAATATTTTGAGAACATTTTTCATTGTATATCTGTGCCCAAGAAGTAGTACCAGTTCTAAAAAGGTTGGTGACCCCTTGTGTAGAAGCATACACAGTAGCAGCAATATCCCATTCGTCGTGCTATGAATAGTACACATCTATTACAGCAGGAGCTCTTTTGCAGGTCTGCTCCTTAATACATCTAATAATCTTATCACACCGTAACATAATGACACATCAGCACCACAAAAGAAGAAGTATAGTGGTTCATAATTGCTGGGTGCGCTTACCACGTGGATACAGGCGGAGGAGTATTGGGTAATCCCTGCTGTGATTTATGGCCTGTTTGCCCAATAAACATGTAGTGTGTTCAATGACACCAGCTCAGTTTATTGCAAAAAAAAAAAAAAAAACTGCCCCCTCAAGCAAAAAAATATGTTCCATTTTCCCTGCTTCAAACGAGGCAGTGTGCTAGAGGGGAGGAAAGACAATTACAGAACAATCGCAACATTGAAATGTAAAAAGGTGGAGAAATGTGGGTTATTATGGAGAGGGTGGGGAGGCGGGGTGAGTGGTTAATGAGTGATTTTCTTGCTATTTTTGCTTCATCAGATGTACAGTATGTTTGGTCTACAACACAGGCATAATGAAGGTCCACATAGTGTTCATCGAGTCCTGTACAGAGATCATCACTTTGTGCCTTGCTACACGACAACATTCCTTTGCAACCACCAGTTCTTTCCAGTTGAATGCAATGGTTGTACAAACGGGAATTCAACTAAAATTTTGAGGAAAAAAAAACCCATTGACTCTAAAGTTGTATAATGCTTTTTACACGTTAATTAAGCAGAGTTCGCACACAATTCAAAACAAGTGTCTTCATAACATGTCACAGACATGTTATTTCCAAACTCAAATAACATGTCTGTGACATGCTTTTGTTAGAATTAGGATAAGAATTAGAATTTTTAGTCATTGCACAGTGGATGAATAATTATAGGGCACTTTAAACACTTTCTTGTCCAGCTGAACTTAGCCCATTTTGGGGGAGCAAGTCTATACCCCACCTTGTATATGTTGGAGCCTGCACAGTAAATTCTGCACTCTAAACAGAGTAAAATTTACTTCACTTACTTTCAATTGGAAGAGAGTAAAATATTTACAGTAAATTTTACTCTGCCCTTTGTGTGTACAGGAGAATTTGCCTATCCCATGGGGGGAGGGGGGCTATTAAAGATTTCTCAGTCTGAATTTCTAAGTAAATTTAGCAAGGAGAGATGTTGGCAAAATTTTACAAGTTTATTTAAAAAAAAAAAAAAAAAAAAAAGGTTTGAGGAATGAACTCACAACTTCAGCTTGGGAGAATTCCACTCTACCACCTGAGCTATGCCAGTCCAACTGTTTGCTTAAATACAATAAGGAGACCAAAATGTTTTTGGTTTTGGATTTCCGACGATTCCAGCTGACACGAGCGGTATACAAACACACAGTAGGAAGTAGTAGAGGGTCGATTGGCTGTCTCCCACCCTGAAATTGTGGGAACTTGTTACTCAACTCTTGACTCTATTTTATTTTTTATTTTACTCTCTTCCAAGTGTAAATTTTATTCTGTTTAGAGTGGGACCAAATAGACACTGTTGAGAGTAAAATTTACTCAACTGAATTTGCTATGTGTGGCTATTGTTAACATGGTGACAAGTGGTGGAGCCATGGTATTACTTCTAGAGACTACTTACATGAGTAGTATTAAATTTAAAAAAAAAAAAAAAGAAAAAAGTAAGCACCCATTGAAAGTGAAAGCATTTTAACTTGTGGAATCAGCAATTTATACACTACAACTGTGTGTAGCACACATGAACACCGTGTCCACATCTCCACCGTGCCAACAATTTCTCTGAACAATGAAGTACTGTTGTGCCAGTGTTGTTAGAAGCTAAAACTGTTAGCGCAAACCTGTGCGTCCTTTTTGCATAGTTCTAAGTCACTGAAAACTGGCTGCCAAAAATGGTTTAAAAGTCCATTTCTGTTTTTGGGCCTAAATACATCTTGGAAACAACCCAGGATGTTGTGACGATGGCAGAAAAACGAGATCGACATACACTTGACTGGACAACGGCATGAATCGGGGTGAGCCACATTATTCTAGCTTCAGCTAGTTTGAGTGCCGCTAGCCGAAAAAGAATCATATCGGCAGCAGAATAACCACGGAATAGAACAAGGCCAGGGAACTGCACGCATGCTGCCTGCACTCAAGGTGAGTGTACTACTACAATTTAAAGGGGAAGACCCCCCCCCCAAAAAAAAAATAAAATAAAATAAATAAATAAAAAAAATAAAATAAAAATAAAAATTGACAATAATATGTTCTATGCAGCCCCACTGGTCTAAATATGGTATTCTGGTTAATATTGCTTGAGTGGAATATGAGTTGAGCAGCAAAATCCAGCCGTTTTTAACCATCTCAAGGGGCGGCCATTTTGCCACTTGCCTGAAGAGGACATCAATGTTGCTTAGGTCTCAGGTAACAACCAATCACAGCTCAGCTTCAGAAAATAGTTGCCTGAGACCAGAGCAACTGTGATGTCATCTTCAGTCGACAGCAAGTGGCAAAATGGCCTCCCCTTGAGATGGATAAAAATGGCTGGATTTTGCATCATCACTCTTATTCCACAAATGTAATATTAATCAGAATGTTATTTAGACTAGTAAGGTCACATGTAACATATTATTGTCAGATGTTTAAGGTTGACTTCCACTTAAAAAAATAACAACAGGGGCTGGCATATAATATACAATTAATTCCAAAAAACAAAACAAAAAAAACAAACAAACTGTAGAGCTATTTACATGTTCCAGTTGGTCCCAGGACATCAACCAGCACCCGGGAAAAGATTGTGTTCACATATAAAAGCTGAAATATAACTATAATAATACTGAAAAATCAAGTCATGATTGCATATACTGTATAGAGCAAGTATTAAGTGTTCACATCATTTGAAGCTGACAACGTCCAGACCTCTGCTTGGATTTATTTTTGAAAATCTCTAATCCCGTAATGGTGTCACCTCACGACTGACACCGACTTTCCGCACCTCGGCTGAGAACTCCCAGGGCCACTTAGTGATCCATGACTGCTTAAGCCGGCGGGAATAAGGTTTAGAGGGCTGACACGGATGCAGGGATAGTGGAAGGATGCAGAATAGTGCCTTGCAATGTTACAACCTGTGAGTTGAGGAGCTGGAACAACTAAACGGACAAAGCCTTCACCCCAGAAAGTGCATTGGCTGGACTAATGTGGAAATTATTTATGAACTATTTGCAGTGCACCTGAAAATACCTCGAATGAAATTATGTTTGGCAAGCCACGTCGCTTTGAAGCCGACGGAGTGGCAATAAAAATTAGGCCTTCATTAGCGAGCCGGGGCCTTTCAAAGTGAATTGGCCCCGTCTCGGCGGGTCAGCTGCGTTTAGGCAGCGCTCCGCTTCCTTTAGCGCTGCCAGATGCAAACACATGGAAGCAATTTTGCCTGATTCTCTGCTGTTTTTACGACTTTCCCTTGAATGTTTTTTTCTCTCACACACGTACACACCACTGGGCTTCTTTTATGTTGCATTTAGGAAATTAACACTAACCGACAAATTACTTTGTAAATAAAATTGTAGAGCGCTAAAATATTGAAATGAGAAGATGCCTAAAGGCTAGTGTTCTTCGAGAAACAAAGAAATCCTTGAGAAGGAGAAGCTTATCTTTATTCGGAGCGTGGTACACTTGCAACGTAAAATTCCTTCAGGGCATGCGGCGGTCATACAACAATAGCAAAAAAAAAGAAAAGAAATGCAGATGACCGAAGTGTAGCAGCACAATCTTAAAGACAATCACATGCATTGATTGTAATCGTCACAGATGTAAAGCTAATGACTTAATCGCTTACATTCGTAAATCGCATTATTGTGAAAGGAATTGCTGGCGTGATTGAATTACTGATATTTATCTTGTAATGGCGCTGATTAGGACTGGATGCTAATCTGTCATCCTGAAAGGCCGATATTAACAGCATCGATCTAACAAAAACAATAAACACGTAATATGAAAGAGGCGTTCTGTGCACTCGGCAACCAGATGGCCTTCTTTAAGTCTGGAATGTGCAATATTCCGGCCTGCATGGCAATGCTGCTAATGATGGGAACCACAAACTGTTGACTTATTTAATTGAGTTGTTTTGCCCCATTAACCTGTTGTCTGACAAGGCAGACTTGTGTTTTTGCCTTATACTAAAACACTCTTGTGGCAGCACAGAAAGAAAATCTTTGTGGTACACCGTAGAAACCTCAATCTTAAAACAGCTACAAGCTTGTAAAATGTGGATATCAACCAAAACTTTGGGCAGAACATGTTAAATGTCATGTGACGAGTCCAATGTGTAAGCCACTTCGCTCTGCTCCAACTCAACCAAGAACATAATGAGGATAGCAATATAAAATGGATGCATGGAATGATGTCACAAATTTTGTTCTGTTATTGTTAGTCATGTTGAGCACTGCCAGTACTGACCAAAACGATCTCCCCCCTCACAGACTCCTCTGGTGTCTTGCAATTGCGACAAACAAGAAGAAGCACTGAGTGAAGATGTAGATTCTATAATACGTTAGCTTCTCATGCTAACTGCTAGCTGCCGACTGGCTAGCTGCGAGGCCTACCGTATGTTCGTCACTTACAATTGAAGAGGGAGTGTTCCATTTTAACATTTTACATTATATTAGAATGTTCAAAGAGTGTTGTAATGTTTAGACTAACAATGCAACCTCAAATATGAAAGGTCTTAGTCTAGGTCCTAGTCCTAGTCCGGTTTAATTCTGATAAATTGGGACAGCAGTAGTTTACCTGTAAGAATTAGGCTACAAAAACGAATGGTCCTGAAATAGCAACTAGTTGTTGGAGAGATCCAGTTGAGTCTCACTTGAGCAAGGCACCCTCCCGACACTTCTAGCTCTTCTTGAGGCAAACCCATCCCCGGACCTCAGCCTTAACGGGGGGCACATGAAATGCATTTGGGAGATCATATAGCTCGGATCAGGCCACCCAGCACAAGGCAGTGCCTGAGCAGAAGTAAAAAAAGAAAAACAAGTCGATCTTCATTTTTTGATGTCCAAAGGATTTGTGGCTCCCGTGGTCTCTTTTGTCTAACAGGTTCAAATGCCTCTTTCATTGCCGACCCAATGTAGTATGTCCCTCCTCACGTGCCCTCCTTTGATTGTGCCAGGGAGTCTTAAACGCGTAATGTAAGAAACTTAATATCGCCTAATATCTGAAAACTGCAATCGATCGACACCAAAATGTATGTTGACATCTCTACTAAATAATGCTCACTTCAACCACTGAAAATATTATGATCACCCTGTTTACGATTTTATGTTTATTTTTTTTTTTTATTATTGGTGATGATTGATTGATTGTAGTTTTGTGACATTAAGTGACATAAGCTTTTTTTTTTTTCTCGCTTGAGTGTCCTGCGTGCCAGTCTACTGCAGTGACCTCGTCTCTTGTTATTTATAAAAACATGCATAGCCTATGTAAAAAATGTCATGACACATAAATAAATAATCGCAGATTCACTTCGTTAATTGTGAGACTCTTGCATGCCAACATTGACATATTTGTCATGTATATGCCTGTAAATAAAATATTATTAAAAATAAAAGATTTATTTTCAGTAAGGTCATCATAGGCTGTTGTAGATTGGCCATCAATCACACATTATTATTAATTATTATTATTATTATTATTATTATTAATGTTTTACTGATTAACAACTCGTCATGAGTATTTTGCAATACAAAAATAGCTCTTATAATAAAATTAAATACAATTTATATTATAATATTGCTATTTAAATTACTACCATAAATGAATTTTGAATCAGAAAACCATCACAAAATTACAAGTCTTCTTTACTTTAAGTTGTATTGCGTTGACCTGAGCGGTTAACGCTCTCTCAAACACACACCAGGTTTTATTTTGTGATACTTTATGCACCTTTCGGAAAGGCTTTGAAAAATCCCAAACCCAACTGCTGTGTGAAGTTTTATTCTCCTGCTACAGAAAGCGCCATAAATTATGCATCAGGAATATGTATGTGTATTGACTTTAATAAGAGCTATTTCCTACATTGGCGTCTTTTGTAGCTGCTGAACAACCACTTGGGTGCTTGCTAGTGCTTGCTTGTTCTGTCTCTCGCACAGTTTTTGACATCCAGCTGTGTGTGTATGTGTGTGCGAAATAAACAACCAAAAAAAAAAAAAAGAGGGCATAATTAAAATAATAGCGTCTGCTCTTGTTTTGGGGGTTTGGATGTTTTCTCACAGCTGGATTTTGGCAAGGTTGAAGGGATTTGCGGGAACTGTCGAGGAGTGTTAGCGAACGTTCAACAAAGTCGGCTTTGTTTGATTGCGATAACTAATCAAGTTGTTGCTGACAGGAGTTTTCTCCTCTATGATTTTTTTTTTTTCCCCCTTCGGGTGACATTCAATCATATGGTAACAATACTTGGTGACACAGAAAGAGACAGTTTGACTCATTACATGTTGAAACAACACCACATACCAAGACACTTCACGAAGAACCCGATTGGTTGTGAATGAACTCTGAAGTAAGGTGGGGCCCCGCTCACAACTTATTTTTGTATGAAAATATTAATTTGATTTTCAAACCACGGGGAGTACAGTGGAACTAGTGGATAGTTCATCTGCCTCACATTCAAGAAGTTTTGGTTTCGGTAGTTGCATGTATAGTGTACCTCAGTATATTTTCAGTTTGGCATTTGTAAAACTGGCTATTTGTTGTTGTTTTTTTGGGTGGAACTTATTCTCCGTTATTTGCAGAAAAATTAATTTAAACAAGGGTTGTTTCATTGATCATAAGAATTGAGCGACTATGTGAAATTGTTTGTTTATGAATCTGATTTTAAAGCAAATGCCTTGCTCAGCTACAACCAGCAGAGGCACTGTTGGATAACTGTATGCAGTAGTTTGCGATATTTAAGAACATAACCTCAGCTATGAGGAGTTGATCAACTGCCCATTTTCAACCCACGTTCCATGACTGCTAATCAGAAACAGCCGTGTTTTTCTTATTTACTGCACTATACTTGTCATTTGTCTAAAAACAGTTTTCATCTTGTCGACCTCTGGTGCTTTGCAACTACACATGCTAGCGCTTTTTGCTTTAGCCCCAGGCAAAGAACCTGTTTGCCAGTGGTAGTCTGCACTAGACACTCTCATTAACACAGAGACATAAAACACAGGATGGGCAATAATAATAATAATAATAATAATAATAATAATAATAATAATAATTGATTTATCTAAAAGACGCTATCACGTAATACACATTTAGGTTATGTTAGGTCAGGGGTGTGCAACCTGCTGCTCTGGAGCCACATGTGGCTCTTCAGTCCCACGCCTATGGAAAAAAAAAATGTATAAATTATTATTATTATTATTAAGACTACAATTATTTTTTTACTTATTTAAAATGTTTAGATTAAACATTCTTTAAATGAATCAATGATTTTGTTTAGAAAAATAAATAAAATATTATTATTAATAATAATAATAATAAAATATTCAAAACCTGTCAGAGTCCAAATTTGTAAGTTGTCAGAAAAAGAGAGATGAAAGTAGATGAAAATAAAAAAAATAAAAAATAAAATAAAATAAAAAACTAAACATGTCTAAAAGGTGACCATAAAATGTCCAAAAAGGAAGCGAGGCAGAAAATGACCAAACTATGCTCTTAAAATTGCCAAAAATGTCAGAAATTTGACAGAAAGGCAGAAGAGTCTATAAATGTATGAAAAACTAAGTCTGAAAAGTTGCACAGAAAAAAAAATAAATAAATAATGGAAGACGAAAGGTAGAAGAAAATGAATCTCTACTGTACGTACTGGTCGGATGCTGCATATTTACTTTATGGTGCAGCTCTAATTAGCACTTGGGCGCTCAGTACATTGGACTAACACTACCACACTGTTTTGTTCATCATAACGTTCAAAGGTTTTGTGACTCCAGACACATTTTTGTTATTTATTTGGCCTAAAATGTGTCTTTTTTTAACAGTAAAGGTTGCTGACCCCTGTAATAGGTTAAGTTAATTTCACAATCAGGGCCACCCTTCAACTCCACCAAATCACGCCTCTTTGGTGCCTACACATACATTTCCAGTTTACACATGGTGGGTGATATGCCACTAAAGGAATAAAAATGTTTTTTAAATTATGTCAAATTCCGGTGGTTCCCCTGACTATGCCATGGCATCCTGGCCGGGAAACACTGGTTGAAAGCACAGCACAGCATCAGCTATGGGAGGTTAAGCCATTGCATTGCACATTAACTCCATACTCGGGTTGCAAAACTTTGTAAAATTTTGTAATTTTTGCACAGCGCAGACTAATGGAAATTTACCGTAAAATGTCAACCCTTTTCGCAACCCATCTCACTCAAATCCCATTTTTCAGGGTGCTTCACATGTTGGTAACAAACAATTTCCATCTTCTCAACCTCTGAATCTGTGACTACACATGCTTGCGTTTCTTGCTTTCGCCCCGGGCAAGGAACCTGTGGTAGTCTCCACCGTACACTCTCATTAACATACAACATACACTTTTAACTGGTCTCGCTGCACCGACTGTCAAAACTGGAAAAAAAAAAAAAAAAACGCGTTTTCCAGCCATCAGGCCGCTTTCACAACTCTTGACAGAACGAGGCAGCAAACGGATGGCATTCGCATGAAAAGAGAGAGGTCAATCGTCGGTTTGAGCGGGTAAAAAAGTGTGAACATGTCATCGAACAAAAATGCTTAGGAGCACGTGCTGAGAGAAGGATGCTAAACAGAGGGGGCCGGGCGCTATTAAGATGACATCAGGTACAAGTGCTCAACAGCTGCACGGGAGTGCCGCCTGTCACGGAGGGCGGAAAATGGAGGGCAAAACAAGGGAACACTGATTGACTCGCGGCAACGAGGGAGCCGAGTCATCACCCGTCTAAGCATGTGCTGATTGAGTCTGGCCCTTTTTAACCGGCGGGGCCTTTGGAGACCCGCTAGTTGGCAGTCGGGTCGCCGGGGTGCCGGCGGAGGCGCGGCGCTTCAAAAAGCTCCTCGCGCCTCGCTGAGCGAGCCGCGTGTTGTGCGGAATGTGCCGCTCTGAGGCCCGCTCGGACGCCAAGGCAACAGCTGGGATATGACATCAGCCTGAGCGTTGGCCATGTTTTCACTCACTGGAGCAATTCGCCTCTTTAAAAGGTTCCATCGGTACCACTCGGGCGAGCTGCGGAGAGGTGCTTTTCATCTCGTTGGCCGTGCGAGCCGCCAGCTGTTGCTAAAAAGGGTGAGAGAGGCCACAGCGTTGCACTCATGAGTGGCTCATTGAAAACAGAAATGAAAACATGCTTATCGTCAGACAATTTTAAGACTGTTAAGTCTTATGTGTTCACTCTTTGTTGCATAAGAACACAATATCAGGAAGCACCAAGGTCTCCAGGAAGTGATGCAGAATAATTTACAGCAAGAAGAGGCAGATAAGATCCCCAATAGTCATCCAGTAGCAATTCTTCCCAGGAGAAATAATTATGTCTTAGAGTATACTAGTCGTTGTATGCTCTTCTGTTTGTTGCAAGTGTGCTAAATTATCAGTTGTTTGAAGGTTTATCATTACAGTAACATCTATGCTTATTTCTGTAACTTTTTGCATTATGCCATGAGTATTGTTTTGTTAGAAGAAATTATATGGTTTGGTTGAACATTTTACAGTATTGTGCTAATTGGAAAAAAAAAAATCCACAAAAATCCCAGGAAAAAAAAAAAAACGTACGAAATGTGAAAAACAAATGGAAAAAAAGGAGAAAAATATCTGCACATATGTGAATCTGTGGATGCTGAAAATTTGAAAATGCAGGGGTCATATGTAATTTTTAAGTTGTAATATTACCAGTCACCACTAGGTAGCAGTCTTCGCTTAGTTGCACTTATACTGAGTCTTATACAGTAATGCTATATATTACAACCCAAGTACACTAACAACAGTTGGGTCAAATATAACTCAACCGATCCTCTACTTGGGTCAATTTAACCCAACTTTGTGCAAATAAATGGGTCTTCTCGTGTAAAACAACTCATAAATATTGGTCAGATCCTTTACTTGGATCAAAAAAAATTGGGTCATTTTGTATAAAACAACCCAGAAAGTTAGGTCAAATTGACGCATATAGTGGATCGGTCCAATTTTGATCCAGAATTGGGTTCCTTGTGACAAAAATGTTTCTTGAGTGCAGGCCTAATATTTTGACATGCAGGACAAAGAGTAACTCAATATTAAAATTCTGAGTGAGTTGATTTTTGTGGGGGGAAAAAAACAATACGCAAAATGAGTTGTTGGGCATTTTTGTCATCCTTGAATGGTATAATTTGTATGCAAAAAAAAATAAATACAGTATATAATGATTTTTTTTTAAACCCTTTATTGTTGAGTTAGGATAGTGGATCTTTTATAAATTAAGAAACGTATTATAAAAAATGCCGCATATTGAGAGCATGTATTTCGCACACAAGCTCGAATTTTGTCTATATGTAAAATAGCATTTTTTTTTTTTTTTTTCATAAAACTAGCTAGGAAGTGTGTGGTGCTACAGTATGTGGCCCCCTCCAGCATTTAAGTCGCCCATCCCTGCCTTTTAGACCGTAGCCACAGCTGGCACCCATGTCTCATGTGTCGGACATGTTTTGGCAACATTTCCCAATGTTAGGTTTGACCCCTGCACAGGTACTTGAGAATGAATTTTCATGAGCACTGCAGCCATACGGCACTTTGAATCACAGCTTCCTGCAGGGGCCTCTTAGAAACACTAAACTCAACCTCCTCTGAGTACATGCTGCGATTTAGCACTTTTAAAATGTAAAAAAAAAAGAAGAAAAAAAGAATCCGTTTTTGCTTTCGTCTGGTGTCCAAGTATCCTTTCCAGCATGACACCGAGGGACCAATTGAGAAAGAACTCTTATTTGCACTGCTCTGCGCTGTGTTACGTCTGAACGGAACAGAAAGCACACATTGCCTGCAGTCAGTAATCGCTAGGGTGGAAGAAAAGAATAGCTACAAAGCAGCTTAGCACATTTAGCGAGCGCTTATTAAGCCTCGTGCCTCCGCGCCGGCTGCCGAGAGATAAAGTCGAGCTATTTGCTTCAGACGGACGGCGAGTCTTGGGTATTTCTGATGAAATGCGGTGACATCGAGACGACTCGCTCGCTGGATGCTCTCCTCTGCGTAAAGCGCCAAGCTTACACACCTCCGAGAGTTGCTCAGTTTGATACATATTTGTGTTGTCGAGCGTTTAGGCACTTAGAAGCTTTCTTAGCCACCGCCTGGATTCGTGCTGTCGCTTTGTACAAGTTTTAATGCGACTGTTAAAGCTGCAAAGCCCGCTCACAATGGAAAGATGACGATCAAGACTCATTTGAAGACAATGGAGACGTGTGTAGAATCTTATCATCTCCCCTTTCGATCAAATCAAAGGAAATTATTTACAATTAAGGTGCTATGTGTGGTGTGTTAAAGAACTACACTCATTATGTTAAAACTTTGTTATATTTTCAAGATTATTTTTAATGTTTATTAATTTAAAAACCCCACTACTAATTTCAATAATATGCACAAAAAATATGTTCTATCAAAACAAAGTACATTTTTTATATAATCGTAGGCCTTATAATTGGTATATTACATACATTGTGTCGCACCTTACAGGAGGCTGACATGTTTTACCACCATCTTTCTCCTACGGATACCCGAAGGAGAAGAACTTCACAGAGGTGTAATTCGTGTTACGGTTGCGCAGTTTTGTCTTTCTGAAGCAATGTAGTGTGCGCACCTCTAACTTAGGTTGTTGCATTCTATTAGTTCACCACTAGATCGCACTAAATTCTAAAATTTGACACACTGTCGCTTTAAACGGGAAGTCAACCTTAAACATTTCTTGATAATAATATGTTATATGTGACCTTATTAGCCTAAACATGACATTTTGATAAATATTAGATCTTTGGATTATAAGTTACCCTGCAAAATCCAGCCATTTTTATCCACCTCAGGGGGCGGCCATTTTGCCACATGTCGACTGAAGATCACAGTTAAAAAAAAAATGTGCCGTGTATCAAACCTTTCTGCACACATTATTCACGAGGAAAACTCAACCAAATGAAATGGTAAATATTCAACAGTGAGAACCAGTATTAAAGCCAGGTGGTGGCAGAACTCGCATTTGGCTGTTATTGCATTGTTCAAGTTACCATCATATAACTGTTGCCACCAGCATTAACACAACACCAACCCTGAAAATATATTCAATATCTAATTTAATACACTAAAAAAAAATCTAATTAATTACACTGTCATTGGTTAAATTTGTATACGTATCAGCCACCAACGTTTGTGACTAGTAGCTACTAGCTAGCAGCTAGCGGTAAGTACCCGGTTGACTCCTAACAGTTGGACTCGTAACTTTTCAAAGGCAGTTTAAATGGCAAATATGAATCTCCACACTAACCTTTGCTACTGAATGTGTGATTTCGTCCTACTGTACATAGTGTTTATTTGTTGCGCAGTTATTCTGTTTGAATCCGAAGGCTGTCGGTGGCTAGTTGCGCACGATCATCCTTAAAAGGCACTGTCAGGTTCTCACAACTCACCACTCGGCCTTGTGAAGCCCGAAGGGAACCAACAGCATTGTGACCGTCTCGGCTTACTTAAGCTTCCCTTTGTGCCGCTGCCAAATGCACGGGCTCGTCGCATGCTCGTTCTCACGTTATTGCCCTGTCGTGCGCAATCAAGCGCTTTGCTCACAGCTGACTGATTAAGCTATAAGAACGAAGGAGAGAGACAGAGTGACACGGAGCACTTTAAGTTACTTACTTGAAGTCAAAATCGCGACACAATTGGCGCTTTGTGTCTGATGAAAGCTGCTGTTAACCTTTTAGTCGATCTCCACTGGAGTTCAGACATCAGACACCAATTGATGTTAATCAGACTAATGGCTGCTTTGACTGAATGTACAGTCTTAAATCCTTTCTATTTCTTTTAATATACAGTACAGAACAGGGATTTTTACATTGTTCCTGCCCACACACACAATCCAAACGCGACAGATCTACAAGCTGACATTTCCTTCAAAACTTTGATCTGCACTTCTTTTTTTTTTTTACTCCAAATTCTACCCGTTCATTAGTCCACCATTAGTTACCACACCAGTGAAAGCTCGTCGTAAGTTTGCCAGCCCGTCCATGACCGTGATTCGTTAACAAGGACAGACAGCGCGATACAGCTCTAATTGAACACAAGCTCAAATGAGCCTCAGAACAGGCTGGGGAAATATTTCATGAGTTTGATGCAATTTGTTCAATAAGTAGTAAAACAAAATAATGAGTGTGATTCCCCTGTAATTTTAATGGATGGCATGAAAATATCACAAACTGTTTTAAATTACAGTTTTGGATCCTAATTTCCTATCAGTGCAGCTGAAGTCTTTTGTGGATGATTTTGAAAATAATTGATAGCTTATGTGAACCGCTTTGAACACGGTGCTAAAACATGGTGACATGATCTTCCGATTATCGCTGCAGCTTTTAATTACAAAGATGAAAGTTTAGCAAGCAAATCACTTTTTACACGCGACAAGTTAGATAAAAAAAAATATGACAACTCCATACTTCATCCAGAAAGTCAGAAAATCTGAACATTAAAAATCTTGTCTTTGTATATAATAAAAAATGTGGGCCTCAATACCAACCCCATAGCGATGAGTATTGTCAATCAGCATAAATAGCTTCTGGATAGGCAAATAACTTTTAATCCACTCCCAATGCTGTCCCGATGCGAATTTTATCAAATTTAGCAATATGTCATGATGGTGTCAAATTATTTTTTTCTTTTTTTTCTTCTTTTTTTCCCAAGTCAATGAATATGTCCCAATTGGATGTTTTGTTTTGTTTTTTTAAATTATTTTCTTAGCATCTGTTATTCTTTCCATTGATTCTATTATTGCACGTGCTGTCGATCTATTACTTCTGAATCCATATTGACTTTCTGAGTAAATCATGCTTAAAATGAGATCAAATCTTTTATTGATCGTTTTTTCTAATATTTTTTAAGAATTGTGGAAGTAATTAATTTGCTCCAAGATATGATTCATCAACAAATTAATTTCCCATTGACTTCTTAACAATCAATTTAATCAAATATTATGCCCTTCCCCAGCTATCATAGTTTGAATTCTCCCCAACGACCCCTGCTGCGTTTACAGCATTAAAGGACACAAACTACAAACAAACACTTTGATACATTTTGTTATTTTCTTTTCAGAGCACAGAAAAGGAGTAAAAATATGCAAAAGTTAAGTGACAAAAGTTTTTCTTTGGCCAAAATTAGGTCAAGAATAAGGAAAAGGGGACAATCAAAGGAGAACAAGAGTCCGATAATCATAAGATCCACATTAACGGAGCTTCAAATGAAAGGCTGCAATGACGAATTGGAGCAAATGATGCGCCATTGAAGAAAACAATCAAATATTAAAAGGGGGCATAGCAATGTGCCCCTGTGACATCAAGGCGATGAATCTAATGGTCATCATTGCCTCCATTTAGTGTAAGAGCAATAAAAGAGGTGTCATGGAGACCCGGCTGGCCCAGGCTCATTAGCCACATGGGAAAAAAACGACACCCACAACCACAGCAAGGATGTGATTTAGGCAAATCAGGTCGTTATGATCATGTGGATTCTCCGAATAAGACACTTTTGCTCGTGTGGCATATTTGCCCAACAAAGTCAAAACATGAAACATGGTTCTTTCCTTTGACGTGAAATCTTTCAGCTTTGGGATGAATCCAATTGGATCAGTATTTTAAGTAAGGTCCCCTTTTTATGGTATTCTATGTTTGTAATTATTTAAGTAAAATGGAACAATCTGCTCTGGAATGATGGTTAACCTCTGATTTGTTCGGTTTTCAAAACAGTTTCGCCATTGGAAATAATGGATGGCTGTAAGTGGTTAGCACATCTGTATAAAGGGAAGTTACCCCCTGTCAAATGTGAAGCCTTTAATTAGCATTCACTGCTCGGGTTCTAAATATGTCAAATCTGAAAAGGACATACTGTAAGTAAATTATATTTTTTCAGTTGTTTTCATGACCTAATTTAGCATTCATTAACATTCAGTCAGAGTAAACAAACAGCAGACCAGTGGATTTGTTTTTAGTAGAAAAAAAGTGACATAAAAAGAAAAGGTGTTTATAGGAATGAAAACAGCACAAGCGCAGACTTTCTGTTGTGTCGTGACTGTTTTGATTTTGGATTTCCCACCGTCCATCCTCGCCGCCTCGCTTTCTGATTGGCTGCATGTCACCGTGAACAGACTGCCTGCTTTTTTTGTCCTTGGGGTGCACCACACACGGTTAGAAATCAGGCCATAATCCATAATCCAACATGTTGAATATCCCTCATTTGAGATCGGAGAACCCCAAACATCCTTCTGAGTGGCCAAGTTCAGTCCGAACACACGACACATGGCAGGAATATTCAGTAAGATTATCTTTTGGATGTCGGCGCGTCCTTACCATTGTTGGGAGGGGAGATTTGGGGATGCAATCTGGCAAATTCTCCCACCATGTGAACCAGATTTTGGGTATAGTTCTAAAAGTTATAAATGACACTATGTTGTGCAATCTGTTATTTGCACCACTGTCTGCTTAAAATAAATGAAAAGAAACCAAGAATTCATCTTTTTGGAATTTTTGTCGTGTTTTCCTGTTGTACCAAATTCGTACCGGATTGTCACTCCAAAACCGAAGTGCGTACCCAAATGTGACTTCTGTGAGCTGTTACAACCCTAGTTGATACCAAGCCGATGTTTGCAAAGTTATGGGAACATGTTTTGATGGCATAGAAGACAAATCAATGCTAGCAAGCTCTGAAACAAAATGCAACATGATTCTTTTTTTCTCTCAGTATGCAAACAATATAAGTCAACATACGAGGGGAAACTATTTTGTTTGCGGAGACACTTTTTTTTTTTCGTTTTGCCAAATTATCCATAGACAGGTAGCATATAATCAATTTACTTTTGAATGTAGGTACATTTCTGATACCTTAGTTTTCCCTCCAGCCAAGCTGCAGAGGCAAGCTACTATTAGTGGCATGTGCAAATTTTGGTGTTCCGCATCTGATTGGTGGACTGCTTTCACGCTCATTCCTGGTTGGCTGCTTTTCTCGACATCCTGGAGCATCAGTTTTGAATGTTGTATTTACAAACAGCAACGGAAATCCATCGGACAGTACCTCTAAGTACAGTTGAAGTTGATTTGAAGGAATAACAGGAAACAGATTCTGATCACTCCGACTCTGCAAAGAACAACAACACAAACTCATCAACCAAGAAATCAAAACCAAGATTTACCTGTTGACGAAATGGGGTCCACATCATTATGAATCCAAGCAAAACTAGGCCTAGAAAGTGAAGACCATTTTATTCTCAAAATCTGACAGGACAATAAAAAGCAGCAGACTGTCGGAAAAAGCCCACAAAAATCCTGGTTTCGTAAATGATTATTAGAACAGGTCTAATTTTAAACCCCGCATTCTGTCACAACACAAAATATTGCCAATTTACAAGCCAAAATGTTGCATTACCATTTATCTGTATAGTAAAACAAGTAGCTTTTGACATTTATAGTTTATTTTAGCAAGGCCCAGTGAAAGAGAGAATTCAAGTGACAGCCCTTCCTTCCGCGTGCCATACTCTTAATTGCACGGTGGACAATTGTGAGGCACTTTGGGGAATTTCGCCAGCGTCGCGGCACAGATTAACAGTCCCAGCATGCTTTGTTGCTGCTGTATTTGCATGATAATTAGTCGGTGGCAGCGCGTGCGTGCGTGCATTTATTTATTACTTCACTAATATAGGTACACAGGGAGCGAGTGAGCAAGCCCGTGAGCAAGAAGGGAACACACAACAATGTGCATTAATTAAAGTGATTAAAGCATCCAACTGAACTTTGCCTTTGTGTGTTTTTTCAACTAATGAGCAAAGTGGCAAATGACTGTTTGACTTTTATAGCAATTAATTGTACCGTTTCCATTCATTTATCCCTATTCATCTTGTATTTGCACTCTTAAGCCATCCCATTAATCTGGGCTCTTTTTCGATTGATAAACTAGTGGAACGTAAGTGGAACGTTCGTTTACAAGCAGGGTTGTAATAGTTTTGGATTTTTCATTATATTTGTTTTTTTTGTTTTTTCTAAATTTAATTTTGCCTTTTTTTTTTTTTTTATTCTTAGTTTAAATTAGTTTTTAGAGTGACCGTGTTCATTTTTATTCATTCCAAAGTTCTTTGTTTTAGTTTTAGTATTAGTTTTACTATTTGTGTTTTAATCTATTGTAGTATTTGTTGAGCGAAAGATAACAATTTTAAAAGAAAAGGTAAGTGTTGTGGAAAAGGTAAATTAAACTACAATTTCAACAACTATTCGACCTTTGTTCTTCCATACAGCGGAACAGTAATACGAAAATAAATTGTAAGATAAACCTCAAAAGCTCATGTATTTCAGTTATGTTTCAGTTTATCATTTTTTAAGAGCACTCATTTCTAATTTTTTTTCCCATGAATAAAAGTGTTTTTTCTATTTTATTCTTTGTTATTTCATTAGTTTGGTTAACTTTAATAACCTTGCTTACAAAAGTCCTAACTTATTGTACTTTTTTCTGCGTTATAAGGCATTGCTTAGTTGATTTTTGTTTTTCTCAGTGTTGCTAGACAAAACCCGAATTACGAGTATGCTTCAGATACGCCGTGACAATTGCTGATGATTTCAACATTTCAATTGATTCAACGTGATGAATGTTTAAGGCATGGTGAGGTGATGCACTCGCAACCTATTCAAACTTGAAAGGGTTATTTTTAGTTTTTGTTTGCATCAAATGTGGTCATTTTCTTTGCAAGGGTCTTAAATTATGTTGTTCCCCGCCTTTCCCAAAGACCTCTCCCGATGAGCAAGGCAGCAGTTGCTTGAAAAAAAAAGAAAAAAAAAAATCAAAGCACCTCTTCATTGTTCCACCTTCTTCCCATTGCATTGTCCCGCGAAACAAAGGGAACCATCTCCCTTCCTCTGATTGGAGCCAATAGTGGCAAAGCGGTTTGATTTGAGGGATGAGGATGCTATTTGCCTAGAGAAAGCCCGGGGATGAGAGGCATCATGGCGCTGGCAACGGAATCGGGCTGTCAGCTGGCATCTAGCGATAATTGCTTCCCATGGCAGGACCCCGCTGGCCCCCGTGAATGATGAGTGGCGAGGCGAGAATCCATATTTCAGGCCGGCCGCAATTGTTGAACGAATGTGAGGCTACTTTTGTTAGGGCCGGATTTTGATTGACACCTGCTGACCATAGGGATCGTAGGGCATGGAGGAAGGGGGTTGGTCTCAATTTAGTAGTTACTCAAAAGACGAGACGCAAAATTGAGGGGAACACAAGACACTATTGATGATATGAAATAATCACTAAAACGTAACGTATAATATCATGACTATATGAAGCCAGTACTGGTTCTGATAAGGCTATCACAACTTGGCTCAGGCTGACTGAAAAAGACCACCGCTCAAAAATGTAAACATCAGACCCTGTTCATAAACTAGGGACAGCATCGATGAAACCAGGTGGAGACAAAGACATAACGACTAGACAGGGAAGGCACAAAACTCCAAATAACTTTGAACAAAACAAAATTACATCAAAACACAAAGCGCATATGTTGCTCTCTGTTGAGTTTATTTAACTGAACATTATGGGCGGTGGGCGCTACTTGTCATGAATGATTGACCAAACAATTGAGAACTGACCATGTTACAGGTAACGCGTGAAATCACTGACATGTGCACTGACTAATGAATGATAAGGGACATTACCGATCAGTAAGTATTACTGAGAATTTGATGCACTCGCCATACATCCATCCATTTTCTTGACCGCTTATTCCTCATAACGGTGCTGGAGCCTATCTCAGCTGGCTTTGGGCAGTAGGCGGGGTACACCCTGGACTGGTTGCCAGCCAATTGCAGGGCACACAGAGACGAACAACCACTCACATGTACACCTAGGGACAATTCAGAGCGCACAATTAAGCTGCCATGCTTGTCTTTGGAATGTGGGAGGAGACCGGAGCACCCGGAGAAGACCCACGCAGGCACGGGGAGAACATGCAAACTCCACCCAGGAAGGCCGGAGCCTGGACTCGAACCGGAGTCCTCAGAACTGGGAAGCGGACGTGCTAACCACTCATCTACCGTGCTGCCTGCTTGCCATACATACATTTCTAAAAACAAATTAAGTAACTCAGATTTTTATAAAGTCCAAAACATTTAACACACAAATTATCTAATATATGAATTATAATTTAAGTGACCATTCACTGGTGCTCTGTCTAATGACTGGTGCGTAGAATTAACGATGAAGCCTGATTAAATGAGATAATAAACACGACCAGACCAGCTATAATAATTTCATCGACACTAAACTCTACTGGGGGAAATGCATGTATAATGTATTTTAAGCTTCAGGACATGTATTGATCTGTAATTGACTTGATAAGCTCTTAAACAGACACATTTCAAGGCTTTATTTAGCTTGAAGGGTTGCTGCACTCCATCAACTTCAGTGTCAGGAAATGCATGAAAATCAAAATCAATAGTCATACAGTACATAAGAATACAAGTAGCTTAGAATTTTTGGACAGTTGATGACCCAAGACTCATTTTTGGTGCCAGCCCTAAGTTCCCTCTATAAACCATCCTTAAGTCTAATGGATCAGGATCTTTAACTCTGATCTGACTCGTGTCCGTTTGCCACCCGGGGAAGCCATCACTCACCTGTCCTAAGCTAATTCCACACAGTGTCAGGCATGGAATTGGATTCTAGGATGGAGGAGTTGCCCAAGTCCGCCCTTGATGTCTGCCCGTCACGGCGCCCCTCTGGCATGTCACTTCAACGCCGAGTGAACATGCTAAAATTCCTTGCGGGCTAAAGTGCCATCGTTGGCTATCTTGGGCACTGGGGCAAATCCCAGATGACATCCTCTTTTTTTTTTTTACCCCCCTGCTGCAAAGAAAGACCAAGAGCGTCATTCAGGGAATAGAATGTCAGAGGAGATTGTGCCTGTGTGACAGTGGTGTTAAGAGAAGTAGCTTGGAAGTGGTCAACCCTCCATCCAAAAATGAGGTTCGTGTGTTTTTATGGTCAAATCTATGGCTGCTATTTCTTGATTTTGGAGGGTGAAGGATGCAAGATTAAGCTCGTGTATATTTCTCCCCACCAACATATGGAGCTACTGAGTTGAGATATTCTAATTGACAGCTGTCATTAGGAGTGACCTCTCGATATCCTTCCATGGCATGTCACTCTCCAGCTGCCTGTCCACCTCATCAATGCCAAGTGGGGCGTAGGAGGGAGGGGTGAGCTGGTGCACAAAACGACCCACTTTTGTTCAGCTAAAGCAGCAACAAAGTATGAATTAAAAGTTGATTGTTTTTGTGTCTATTCGCACACTAGCCTGTCTCTTGGTATCTCATCCACGCTCTTGACACTATCCAGGGAAATTCAACTAACCAATGACACGTATTTTGTGAACTTGTTGACAGGAAGACTGACCAATAAAGCATGAGTGATGTTAGAAACCAATCACTTGTGCTGTCTGTCATGATTCTTTTGTAGACTAACCAATTACAGCTGAGGGATGTAACAGACCAAGTAGATGTTTTCCACAAGGACTGACAGAAAGACTGACCAATGACAAATGGTGTATGCAATTGACCAATTAAGACTGAGGGATGTAATAGGACGAATGACTGGCTAGTAGGGGTGTTAAAAAAAATCGATTCGGCGATATATCGCGATACTACATCGCGCGATTCTCGAATCGATTCAATAATAGGCAAAATCGATTTTTATTTATTTATTTATTTTTTTAGGATTCACACCTTAAGCATGGAAGAATGTTATATGAACGGAACATTAAGCCTTAATATTTTATTTTAATGCTGTTTAAACATGAAACAGATTACAACCTCTATAAGACTGAAATTTCAGATAAATAAATAATACATTTTCATATAAATCTTACACTCTACAAGATTACTGATTAGTATTTTCTAAATTTGAATGAAAAAAAATCACGACAATCGACTTATAAATTCGTATCGGGATTAATCGGTATCGAATCGAATCGTGACCTGTGAATCGTGATACGAATCGAATCGTCAGGTACGAGGCAATTCACACCCCTACTGGCTAGTCTGTAATTATTGATATGTAAATTGAACAATAAAAAGTGTCAAATTTAGTGCGTTAATTTAGAGTTAATTTAAAGTTCCTTCAATGTCCCTATTTTTTTAAACACGCGATTGATGACTCCCCTTACTTGGAAAACCTGTACTGGGGGAATTCCAGTCACAACGCACCAAACACATCCACGTCAAAATTTAGCAGTAGTAAATTTAATAATAATGCATATATTCGTGGAGACTGGGGTTAAGTTCTATTTTACAATTTTTAAAAAATGTGCAGAATTTCACAAGTTACTTCATTAAAGCTTAGATAAAGCTTTAAAGCGTTAAAGCTTAGATAGCTTTTAATATGAAAAGAAAAATGCACTGAGCTGTCACCAATGTCTTACAGATGCAATTATGCCATCTAGTGTCAGATAAATGACCTCAACACAAATCAATATCACACTCGTTATTTATAGTACAGTGCATCTTTTTAATTTTAACGTAATTTGATGAATTATTATGAAATTCATGTATTAATGATTAAAGATGCAGCCATGTTTAGTTTAACATTTGATTCCACTTTTATGTTATAGGGATGAAACGATTTCCAAACCTCACGATACGATATGACGATATGAAGCTCAGGATACGATTATCACGATATTGTGGGGAGGATGGTGATGTTTAGGTCACAATATTGTTAAAAAAAAAAAGCACAATATTGTGCTTTTGTACATAACTGCAATACATATAAACAAGCTACAATCTCTAATAACATGTTTTGAAAGCACTATAAAAATAAAAATGACTTAATATTGAGGCACTTACTCGCTAATGCAAGCCCACAAAGAATTCCTCCACATATTGACTCGGTTCACAAGCATATTACATTCCCCTTCATCTAACAGTGTAGATTTTATATAAGGGCCAAAACATCCCTAATAAAATTAAACTGCACTAAAAAGAAAATAGCCACCAGAGGGTGCTAGAACTACACTAATGGAAACCAACCTGACTTATTAAACAGATGTGCAGCTTTTAAATATCGTGAACATGACGACGACGATATTGTGGCTGTTTTAATACCACAATATCACGATATTGCCGTTATCGTATCATCCCTGTTATGTTAACAAGAGCATGAAAACCTAGAAAAATATGTTATTGTACATTTTATTGTACATTTAGAACAGATATAAAATTTGTGATTAAACATGAGTTAACTATTGAAGCAATTACAATTAAAAAAATTAATCACCTGACACCCCTAATAAAAAGTGATGGGTATAATCGAACAATCACTGCTGCTGTATGTAATGATTGACAAATGGACTAACCAATGAAGAGTGAGATGTCTATGGTGCTGTTTGGAATGATATACAATACATACAGACTGACCAATGAAGACTGAGGGATGGACTCAACCAATGTGACAATATGACTGACATGTTGACTGCTCAATGAAGAGGGAAAGATGCAATGGACTAATTAATGACTAACAAGTGACTTGTAGACCGACCAATGACGTGAGAGTCATCCTTAAGCCTGCTTACTGTTTATCCCTGAGGCGTTCTAATTGACAGCCCTCGTTACGTGACCTCCCAAAATTCCCCTTCTGCGGCCCGTCAGTCTCCAACCGCCGCTTGAGCGCCACGCGGGGGTGCGCTTGGGAGGGAGGGGTGTGAGGGTGCGCATGTTCATAGAGGGCCCAGTTTTGTGCAGGCAGCCTGACAGGGGTCCTCGTGTAAACAAACTGCAACAACTAGCGTGATCGTACGCTGAACTGCAAATGAGATGAGGGAGTCGCACCTCGCATGCATACAAGCGGCTCCACATAAACATAGCAGGTGCATATACGCTGTCTCGCGCGCGCACGCCGAGGTTCCTGTGCAGAATCTTAAGTACCTTATGCAAACTGTATGTTTGCTGGGGAGGCACAGGGAGGCAGAGCGCGCTGATGATGAGTGGCTCATTATGGCAACAGCAGCGGCAGTACACACTGGGTATCGCATAATCAAAGCCTGGGGGTACGTATTAATTATCCTTTTGAATAGTGATGAAATTTTAAAAAGCTTTCTCCTTAAGGCTCACATCACAGCGAGATGAAACAAAGCGCAGCACAGCTTGCGCGCCGGGGCCCACATGTGTTTTTACATCTGTTCAGGATATTTCAATTTGATGCTCCACGAGCCGAGCGCCGAGATTAAAGGATAATAATGTGTCATCCAAGCGCGCCGCCGTCGCTTTTCCACGGCGAGTAGCGGCAGCTTTCAGGTGGAGCTAACAGCCGTCACGGGCGACGTCGACGCGTGTGTCTCCTGCATGTCTGCAGTCAAGGTGGCGCTGGCGCACCCTCAACCCCACCCTTCACTCGGAGAGGGCGGTTGGCTTGTCTCGTGATTTGCTTGGAAGAAATATTTATGTGCTGATTTTTCTTCCCTCCACTTTTCGTTGTCTTTCATGAACATGATTCCGGATTGTTCCGCCATCCATAATTTAAAGGGGAGGCCAATCTGTTGTTTGCGTTGAACTGATGGTGAGGGTTGAGGCTCCCATTGGTGACACTTAATGGGCACTCACTGGCAGCTGCGTCAACAAATAATGCAATTCCAAAAATAATAGAGTTTTGATTGAAAATGTCAACGAGGTACTCATCTAAAAATAAAAATTCTATCACAAAGTGCCTTAGCACTCTTGACACTGCACTTGGTGATGCAGTAGATCATTCACAGGTCCTGCCTGTAATAACTGACAAAAAAAACGACCAATAAAGAACGCATCAGATATGATGACTACTTACTGATTGACCCGCAGAGTTAGCCATGAACCATGACTAACCTTTGACCTACAACCAGTACCTGTTACTGTGTTCTCAGCCCCGGTCGTAGCCTGTTTTCCATGTCTCTTTCAGCCAACACACCTGAGGATCGTTATCAGGCTTCATGTAGAACTTGCTGATTAGCTAATCGTTTGAAACACCTGTACTGGCTGTGGGAGGCATGGAAAACAGGCTAGTTAGGGGTACTCGGTTGAGAACCACTTTTTTATGTATTGACGCGGAATTTGGGATGAAACGAGTAATCGAGTATTTCAAGTACATCGATCATAAAAAATAATCAAAGAATTTTCTCTGCCTCAGGAAACTGTGTATTTAAAGCTCAAGGGAGGAACACGGCATTATTAAGCACTTTTCACACTGCACTCGCTCAATGTGAAGGAGTCACGTGGCAACGCAAAACTACTGGTTTCCAGCGTGACCATATTTGGAAGTGCTGAGGTAGCAGCCTACCGGGAAGTTGAAACAGAAATGTTGCCACTGATTAGACCAGGGGTGTCAAACTCATATTAGCTCAAGGACCACATGGAGGCGGGCTGGATTGTTAAAATCATGGTATATAAATTAAAAACAATTGGCGTCAATTATCCACAGATTTTTGTTATTTGTGAGTTAGCCCTACATTACGGGGCTCAACTGTAATTATATTGTTCCAAAAAATAACACAAATGCAAATGGAACGTAGCAACACTACCTGTATGAGTTTCCGGACATGTATCTGCCTGTTTTGCATATACATTGTTCCCAGAATGCAATGTGTGGGGCAGTTAACTAAGTTATTAGGATGTTAATCGTTACCAGTAATTGAATTTGTGTCATATTTAACACGTTTATGTCGGTCTATGATTTTATTTGTATTTTTTTTAAGCAAACCGTAACTTTAGGTGGTGTGTTAAATCCTGACATCCAGGGAAATTCCATGTACAAGTTGCATTGCTCATCTGAGGACTGTTTGTGAAATTACCGGTACCAATTTCTATGCTGAAAGTCCTGACTCAGTTTAAGGAAGAGAAGGACGACATGAGCAGCAGAAAAACAAAAAACAAAAAAAAACTAATGGCTTTGTGGGTATTTGGATAGTTTAAAAATGTCATTAAAGAACTTCGCCAGCTCCTCTCCAATTGGAGACGATAGAACATTTTCCAATTCCAGGCACCTTGCCGTAGTCCCCGCCCCTTAGCACATATACAGTGAATGAGCTTTGAATGAATGAATGCATTTTTTTAATGTGGCACATGCTTATGTCACCTACAGAAGAAGACAAGGAAGAAGTCGGACCAATTCAATTGAAGAAAAGTGCCAGGAAAAAAAAAAAAAAGAAAAACAAGAATGTGGGAGCACTGGTGCTCTGAGTAAATACTGATATGTAGATTAACCAATGAATCTTAAGTGATGCAACCATTAGTCAGTCGGGCTGTGTGTAATGATTGTCATGTTGACTGACCAATGACCATTGAAGCAAAAGTGACGTATCTGGCAAATTGCGGAACATTGTAATGCAAGGATGACTATGTCAAAGATTTTTGACTATAGTTATTGAAATACAAGTATTTATTTATTTTTTATGTTGAATGATGTTGACATGTTTGAGGTAATGAATTCAAAAGGTTATTACGCTAGATGCTGTTACTTTATAGCATTCTGAGAGTCATAACTGTCACCTCGCACCTAGGTGAAGGAAGGGGGAGCGAGAGAGGAAGTACTCACCTATTTAATTTGATTAGAGATCAGACAGAGGGAAGGAGTCGCGTCTTCTCGCTTCCGCCTCTCTGCACGGTGCACCCTTGACACCTGATGGTATAAAGAGACGTCACCGCCACGTGCCACCGTAATGCCTGTAATTACTCTGAACTCAGAGAAATAAATAAATTTGCTGTTGTCTTTGTGAATGTCTGACAGGTTTCCCAGCATAGGAAATTGTGGGCGTACAGGTTTTTGTTGCGGTGTGTCTGTGTTTACATGCTGCGAGGCGCTTGTAAAAGAGACGATCAGACAGGGAGAAATGTTGACAGCTACTGTGGAGTTTGTTTTTGCCTTCCCTTCTTGACGGTGATCACGTAAAGGCAAACATCAGGCTCGTTGTAAATAATAAGTCGAGTGTTTTCATACATAGTTGCCGGTGCCGGTGTAACTAAATTGACCAATGAAGATTGAGGGATCTAGCTGAACTCCGACCGACAAAATCAACTAATACCAGGTGGTGCATGTTATGACTGACATAAAGACTGAATAATGAACTGTAATGGATGCAAGCAATAATTAATCTGTCTATGTGTAATGTTTGAATGTAGCCGCGAGGGGGCACAAGCCAGTATCTTCTTATGCCGGTCCCAAGCCCAGATAAATACAGAGGGTAGTGTCAGGAAGGCCATCCGACGTAAACCTTTGGCCAAACCAAACATGCGAATCAAATATATGACTTACATACCGGATCGGTCGTGGCCCGGGTTAACAACACCCGCCATCGGTGCTGTTGACCTACGGGGTGCCGGTGGAAATTTAACTACTGTTAGTCCAAGAAGGAGAGGAGGAAGGTGTGTTCGTAGGAAGAAAGAGAAGAGGAACACCACGAGTCTAGGACTTAAGAGTAGGGACTTTGGATGTTGGAAGTATGACAGGAAAAGATAGAGAGCTGGTTGACATGATGCAGAGGAGGAAGGTGGACATACTGTGTGTTCAGGAGACCAGGTAGAAAGGGAGCAAAGCTAGAAGTTTAGTAGCTGGTTTCAAACTGTTCTGTCATGGTTTAAACAGGAAGAGAAATGGAGTAGGAGTTATTGTGAAGGAGGAGTTTGTTAAGTTCTGGAGGTAAAAATAGTGTCAGATAGGGTGATGAGCCTGAAGCTCGGTGATGATCAATGTTGTTAGTGGGTATGTGCCACAGGTAGGATGTGAGCTGGAGGAGGAAGAGAACTTTTGGTTGGACCTTGATGAAATGATGCAGAGCATACCTAGAAGTGAGAGAGTGAGAGGAACGCAGAAGGTCAGATGGTGATTGACTTTGCGAAAAGGATGGAAATGGCTGTCGTGAATACTTTCGTCCAGAAGAGGCAGGAACATAGGGTGACCTACAAGAGTGGAGGTAGAAGTACACAGGCAGACTACATCTTGTGTAGACGGTGTAATTTGAAGGAGATCAGCGACTGCAAAGTAGTGGTAGGTGAGAGTGTAGCCAGACAGCATGGGATGGTTGTGTGTAGGATGACTCTGGTATTGAGGAAGACAAAGAGGGCAAAGGCAGAACAGAAGACGAAATGGTGGAAGCTGAAAAGCGAAGAGTGTTGTATGACTTTCAGGAAGGAGTTGAGAAATTCTCTGGATGGTCAGGATGTGCTCCAAGATGACTGGACAACTACAGCAAATGGAGACAGGTAGGATAGTCCTTGGTGTGTCCATCTGGAAGGAAAGGAGATAAGGAGAAGTGGAGGTGCAGAAGTGGATACAGAGAAAGAGGTTAGCTAAGAAGAAGTGGGACACTGAGAGGACTGTGGAAAGTAGACAGGAGTACAGAGAAATACGGCATAAGGTGAAAGTAGAAGTGGCAAAGGCCAAACAAGGGGCTTACGATGATTTATATGCCAGATTGGACAGTAAGGAGGGAGAGACTGATCTATACAGGTTGGCAAGGCAAAGAGACAGAGATGGGAAGGATGTGCAGCAGGTTAGGGTAATAAAGGATAGGAAGAGTGTTGACAGATGCCAGTGGTGTGATGGGAAGATGGAGAGAGTACTTTGAAGAGTTGATGAATGAGGAAAATGAGAGAGAACGAAGTGTAGAAGGGGTGACTGTTGTGGACCAGGAAGTAGCAAAGATTAGTAAGGATGAAGTGAGAAGGGAATTGAAGAGGATGAAGAGTGGAAAGGCACTCGGTCCTGATGATATACCTGTGGAGGTATGGAAGTGTCTAGGAGAGGTAGCAGTAGAATTTCTGACTGGGTTGTTCAACAGGATCTTAGATGGTGAGAAAATGCCTGAGGAATGAAGGAGAAGTGTGCTCGTGCCAATTTTTAAGCACAAGGGAGACGTGCAGAATTGTGGCAACTCCACAGGAATAAAGCTGATGAGCCACACAATGAAGCTACGGGAAAGAGTAGTGGAAGCTCGAATGAGGGCAGAGGTGAACATGCATTGTGTCTGTAGACCTGGAGAAAGCTTATGACAGGGTGCCCAGAGAGGAACTGTGGTTTTGTATGAGGAAGTCTGGAGTGGCAGAGAAGTATGTTCAAGTGGTGCAGCGATGTTGTTTGGTTGGGAGACGGTGCCACTGAGGAAAAGACACGAGGCAGAGCTGGAGGTGGCAGGATGAAGATGCTGAGGTTCTCTTTGGGAGTGACCAGGATGGATAGGATCAGGAATGAGTACATCAGAGGGACAGCACATGTTAGAGGCTTTGGAGATAGTCAGAGAGGCCAGACTGAGATGGTTTGGACATGTCCAGAGGAGAGATAGTGAGTATAATGGCAGGAGGATGCTGAGATCTTCTGCCAGGCAAAAGATCGAGAGGAAGACCAAAGAGGAGGTTTATGGATATAGTTAAAGAGGACATGAAGGTAGTTGGGGTGAGAGCAGAGGATGCAGAGGATAGGATTAGATGGAGGCAACTGATTTGCTGTGGCTACCCCTGAAGGGAAAAGCTGAAAGAAGAAGAAGATGTGTAATGTTTGCCATGTAGACCAACCTATTAAGATAAACAAGACCAATCGCTATGTCATGTAATGAGTGAAATATAGACCAGTGATGGCACAAAGTGTGTACATGGAATTTGATCAACGCAGAAGTGATTGGTCAGATACATCAATCACTCTTTATTTTTCAATCGACGTCAGTCATTACACAAAGCGCAGTAACATGACACTTCATCAATATTTCCACATGCCAGTTGATACACGCAATACGAGTCTGGCCTGTTACATCAGTAACTCTTCATTGTTCCGTCTGCATGTCAATTATACACGCCTGCAGTGTTCTTACGAAGAGAAAAAAAAATAATCCACTGGACACAGCTCTGTTAAATTTTAACATGACGGTCAGGATAGAGCTGCTAAATTTGCTAATAATAAAAAAGTGTGACTTTTCTGATTTTCAAACAATTCCAGGAGCTGATGGTTTTTAGGCTGGCACAAGACAACGCATTTGCAAATCATTCTTGGAGCTGACAACGTCAAGAAATTCTATTAAATCCATGGATGGAGAATATACCGTATATTTGGATAGAAAATGCTTCCTGGTTAATATTAACCTAGAAAGGGTAAACAAGATAACAAGAATTGTAGTATTGGGAAAAATATAAGAAAAAAGTAGAGCACGAGAGCACCCGTCACCATGATGAGGACGAGGTGTATTAACCAATCTATGGAATTAATCTTCATTGGTCAGTCCATATGTCAATCATTAAAATTTGGATCAGATGTTGATCCGTTACATCAATCACGTCACATACTGTACATCAGTCTACATCTATATATCGCATTTTCTATCAGCTGGAACTTATGCCAGCTGACTGGCTGTAAGGTATGTTACACCCAAGCTAAGTCACCAGCCATTCACACTCACTTTCACACCTACGGACAATTTAGTCTTAAATGAACCGAACATGTATGTTTTAGGAATGAGGAAGGAAGCTGGAGGAACCAGGAGAGGTATCCGCACTCTTCACCGACTTTCCCCAAAATGAACTGTACGGCTCAAAGCAAACATGAGTGTTCCATTGAAGGTATTTGTTTCCATTTGGCGGCTATTTGGCAAAGATGAAGCTGGATAAATATATGATTCACTCACGCTCGTGTCGGGAAAACCGCCGCTCTCTCCTCCTCCTCATCTTCTTTGAGTCTAAATAATTGAACAGAGCGAGGAAAGGCCTCTGCAGGGTTCATTTTGAGTTTCCGCCCGCTCGTGAGCTCGCGACAACTCAACGCGTGTGTCGGGAACTCACTCGCAAGCTTTGGAGATGATGTGAGAGCAGGTGCACTGAGCAGAGGTTCCGCCTCTTCTTCCTTCAGCACGCTGGCAAAGATTTGACATATTTAAAATAAACCCAGAGCGGAGGAAGGAAAACAACTTACATCTTACGTTTAACGGCAGTAGCTTCGGGGAGAGTGATGTTGCGTCGAATTCCTAGCGCGGAATGCTACCTCTCCACTTGTGTACGCGTAATGGCGGTTTTGCACGCGTGACCGGAGGCCTTTATGATAATGAACGATACAGCGGGTCTTCCCCTACTAACACGCATCAATAAATAAATCATAGCAACTCCGCCAACGTTGCTATTTTGTGAGTAGTCGCTCCGCTTTCGAGTTCGTAAACATATTAAGACGAACAATCCACCTGAGACCGCCACCGCAGCCTGATCCATAATTAACAAGGGAAAATGTAAAGATGTAATTGCTACGCTGTTGATTATCTTGATTCCCATTATTAAATAGTTTTTAAAGATACATGACTTGCAGCCATATTTAGACGACTTAACTTATTCATCAGGCAGCTGTTTGCTCAGCTCACAAATGCATAGTAGTAGTTGTGCTGTTTCATGAGAGGGAGGGGCCAAAGATGTTATTTTACCGGAAACAAAGTAAGGAAACAATGTGTATGTCTGAATTGCCTTCAACAGGATTCACTGGGAAATTTCAGAAAAATGACCTAAATGAAATACATAAAAACAAAAACATAGAAAAGAAAGGATTTTTTTTTTAAATCCTGTAGTTCCACCTTTGTCTGGATCTGCACTAAAATATCTAAGAAATATATTATATAAAAAAATATATAATACGTAAGAAAACATATATAAGAAATATATTTTGTGTCATAATGCTCCCTTAAAAAAAGAAATATGTCCAATGAAAAGTATATCACATATTGTGATTTTTTTAAATTAATTATATATTCTTTTTGATAAAATAAAAGTTTGCACAAAAAAAAGCGTAAAGTTATGATGTTCTATATGCACTTTTCAAATGACATCTTATTGTGTTTTTCTAAAAATCTGAAATACATTTAAAAAAAAAAAAACTGTCTTTATGTTTGAAGAATAAATATTTGTAATTAATTGCATTTCCTTGATAGTGACCTTTTTTCGTTGTGTTTGTTTTGGATTTCTTGTGTGTGTGTTTAGATCAAATAAACTGCCCAAAAATGTCTTTGCACTTTTTTTTTTTTTTAACTGCAAGCTCTTATCGCACACTGACTATAAAATATAAAAAGCATTCAGCATATCAGAAGTATAAAAATGTAACGTAAAGTTACCACAAATGGAAAAATATGCAAATAAGTAGAAATATGCAATAAGTAGAAATTCACAAAAAAATGATTTGATTAATATTTCCCTGCATTATTTCTATTAATTCAAAGGGTATCATATGAGTGTTTTATATATTTGAGGAACCTGACAAAAAAAAAAAAAAAAAATGTATAAACGTATTGAAGGGGGGCTTTTTGCCAGCAGTCATACTGCCCTCCATTGGTCAATTATCACACTACAGCAAATGAGTTGTGTCACTGAAGGAGGAGCTCTGGGTAACAGCCTAATAGGTCAATGATAAAGACATAGTTAAATTCATAATCTGGCAGTGTCAATCACAAGTGAATATTTAGGGTATGGTATTTGCATTGGAAGTCATTAGACTGTGAAAGTGTGTGTGTGTGTTTTTTTTTTTTTTTGTGGACATGCAAAACTGTCTCTGATCAAGGACGGTGGAAAAACAATCAGATAGATGCAAATCGTGGAGATAAATTAAAATATTCCAATATCAAAGCTGAATGACAGGTGAAGTCATTTGAAATGTTGCATCAAGTGAGCAAACAACACAAACTGTATTGGTGTTAGAATCCGTTTTTGATTATACATCAACAATTCATTGTTCGCCATGATCATGGTTTTTTGAACAACCAAAAACACACATATCTTTCATCAGAATGAGATGTCAATCTCTGCCTATCATGCAAGTTGTGTACATGCTAGGTGGCTACATGTTACCATCACTAACTATGAATGTTGCTGTGACATTACGTAAATTTGCTCCACAGTGTCCGCTTTGCTGAATCACTCCATTTTCTTTGTCTCCTCTGATCAAATTTGTCTCCCTATGCCAAGAATGAAATTCCCATTGACACGCTCAGTGCATTTTCCCGCAGTGCTATTTTGACGTGGACAGCCAAGTAGGTAGGGCAAAAAGCGGCAATTGCTTCTGCGGCTAACTATTAAAGTATTGGTGGTAGGCGAGCACACACAGTAAAATAAGTGGCAAACAATAAAAGTCAAGGCCTGTTCTCTAATCATCAGCTTCCAAACACGTAGCCACGTCTTTAATTCTGACATTAATGGGGAAATGTGGTCTTGTTTCTGTCATGACTGACTTTAACATTCATTTCCTGCACACTTGCTTGCCCTCAGTACGACCAGAACTACCACTTTATATATAATACCTTCACCTAACCGAGGCCTAAACTTCACTAGAGGCTGGTCACCGCAATGTGACAACATAAAAAGATTGATGTTGCCACAATGGGCACATGTGCACACCCACTGACCCACTGGACAAGAAACCACAATGCTAAAATGACGGCGCGCTACAACATACAAATGGAAGGTCTCAACAGGCAACATACAGAAAACTATCATGTAGAAAATATAAGATTGTCTCAATATATATGCCAGAATATAGTAAATATACTTTGTAATAATGGATTAAAATTTTACATGACATCGCTCCTTGCATATCAGCGATAATAATGGGAAAGTTGGACTTTCCCCTGACTTGAATACTGGTATTTTTAAGTGCTTTTTTCACTGCCTCATCATAGGTTGGGTGGAGTCACCCAAATTTGGCAAATGTAGTAGGTTAAAGGAGCTATAAAGTTTTTACCCACATGACATCAGACTTTAAATAAGTTCATTTAAATAAATCCCTTCGGCGTTATTGTGACCGGTTTTCGGCTTTTGATGGTTCTGACCAAGTCATTTCAAAATAAGATAATGCCCAGGGCTTTAAAATATTTTTGGGGGGTACTAATTGATTGTGGTGAAATTTTGTAATTTTGCCACTTAAAAGCGGGCTACAGTAATTTGAGCCTCAGAGTCCCTTCATCCATGTTCTTGTCCTCAGAGTTGCGGGTGAGCTGGAGCCTTTTCCAGTTGACTTTGAGGGACAGATTGGGGTCCTTCGTGGATTCCTCAACTGCCAATCGCAGGGCACTAGCATCCAGAGACAATTTTCAGTCTTCAATAAACGTAACATGCATATTTTTGGAATTGGGAGGAAACCGTAGTACTCAGAAGCAACACACAATTACAATGGCAACAGGCAAACCCCAAGCAGGAAGGCCTGAGTCAAGATTTGAGCGGAGAAACCCTCAACTGTGAGGCAGATATACTAAACCACTAGCTCAACATTCTGCCCCAGAGGCCAGTTAGTTACACCAAAAATTATAAGCCATTTGCAGTGTTTTGCTTTGCTACCTCTCCTGTCCTAGCATAGACAATGTACAGTGGGATCGGGACAGGCCCAAGCCGCCAAATAATCAACAAGTAATTGACAGTTTGACACCCACCCAAAAAGGACTATAATTGCATTTAATATGCCACAAGTGTTAGCAATGCAGTATTTTTGTATGAATGAAGTTCCTCAAATTACTTCAACATAATTCTAATACTTTTATTGCTTTGGACTTAGCACGAAAGTAGCGAACTGGTGAGTCATTCGGAAAACAATGAAGGCTCGATAAATAAGTGAATATAAATCGTAACGTGCAATTAAGAGCTACAGGTTAACTTGTGCCTTAGTCAAACTAACCCATATGTAAACGGACCAAGGGGGTCGAGGATTAGGTCAGCAAGGGAAGGCGAGGCCCAGGGAGAGAGGAGAAGTCAAGACAAGTCTTTGAATCCGGCGGAATTCCTCTCCTCCTCCGTGACTCCTCTAGGGAGGCGTCGGGAGCGAGCAGAAAGGAAGACGGGGGCCTGTCAGGAACAAAGCTCCAAATTCACATGATATGTTTAGCTAAAAGGCTGAAAGGAGAAATGAATCAAAGCGTAGTGGGATCAAAGCCAGCCAACAATAAAGTCAAGGCGGTTGCCATGGGAGCAGCGGGAGATGCATATCATTTATACGTCAGATGCTAGCTAGCAGCGCTAGTTTGATTGTTGTCGCGAGCCGCAGCCAGGCGCGGGTTAAGAGGAAAGGTCAGCATCGCGCTGTGAGAGGAGCGTCGCCGCCATGTTTGCAACAGCCGCCGCGTCTGATGTGACGTTTCGGAGTCGAGACGAACACACGACGAGACGCTACGCACGTGTCAACCCCTTAAATATCTTAGCGACGCAAACTGTCGCTGGGCTAAACATTTGTTTTGCATCTCGCAAAAGGTAAAAGGTCATTATTACTTTTGGAGTGTGATATCAAACAGCAATGTTTCTTTCCATTTCATAAGGCGACGCCATCACCATGGAGGATTTTGACGCATACACAATAAAATAGCAATTTGCACATTCAGGAATCTGATATGGGTTCAACTCACGTTTAGATGCATATTTATAAAACATTATGTGCTTTTTGTTTTAGACATATTCATGCATTTTTAAAGAGCTTTATTTGTATTGTACACATTTACAGTTGTTTTAACATGCACACATAATTGTGGGAATGCTTCAGCATTCCCACGTATGTTATTGTGATTTTTATTCTCCACTTTTTTGCCGCATAACAACTCCCACATAATACTTCCAATTTACATTGTTCAAAATTCAACTAGCTAAAATAATTCATGCCTCCCGGGGTATATATATATCGTCTGATTCCACATTACTTACAGTATTTGCACAATTTAACATTTAATATCAACTGTCTATTCCCCTATCCATTTTCAATGGGACAGACTTTTTCTAAGTATCACTTTCCACGCCCACTTCCATACATATAACTTATCATCATTACCAGGTGTCTGATACTACTCGGTGGTAAAAAGCATTGTCCAGTAACCAGGAGGTTATAATTTCATAATTTATCACTCAATTTATTTCATAAGCATTCCACATGAATTTAAATCTTAGCATTCAGCGTTCAGCATTCCCACACAATTTATCCAGAAATTGCACTTAGTCTAGCTTATAAACTGGAAATGTACTATTGTTTCCGAACCTTTATTGATCCAAGTCACATATTTTATTAGAAAAATTCTCACGGCACACCACGAAACACTTGTGTGAATGCGAAAAACATTCACACGCTATTCCGATTTTTCTAATCTCCTCAATTTTTTTGTCCTCATTCCACTGCCACATAATCATACGATTTACACCGTTCCAACTTCAACATGCTCCAACAATTCACGCCAATCGGGATCCTATTTTTCTCGTTCCACATAATTAGTTGTCTTTCTCAATTACAATTAATGTTATTTCACATTATTATTTTTTTCAATATAATGCCATATTTTAAATGACAAAATTCACTCATTCAACATGACATTCAGCAAATTCAATGACAGCTTTCCGTATTATACTGCGCTATTAAATTACATACCAT